>NC_041228.1:73578050-73601065 GCF_002837175.3 Physeter macrocephalus
TCCCTGGTGGCGCAGTGGTTGCGCGTCCGCCTGCCGATGCAGGGGAACCGGGTTCGCGCCCCGGTCCGGGAGGATCCCACATGCCACGGAGCGGCTGGGCCCGTGAGCCATGGCCGCTGAGCCTGCGCGTCCGGAGCCTGTGCTCCGCAACGGGAGAGGCCACAACAGAGGAAGGCCAGCATACCACAAAAAAAAAAAAAAATCATCCTGTCATAGAGAACTAAACTGTAACAAAAGTCTGTACAGGACACAGCAATATCCTTAGTTTGTTACAAAAAAGAAATAACTTTTGAAAAGAAGTAACAAGTAGGCTCAGTGACTGTCTTGGACTCTGGACAGAGGAGGGGGCCCTGCCCAGATCTCCGCACTCGAGAGTACCTCGCTCATCATAAATACTGAAGCACAGGGAGAGTTAGCTTGCTTTTTGACCTCATGGAAAAGGTTTCTGAAAGTTTGGCACCCAGAAGAAGACTGGAAATTATAAGAGGGGGACGGGCAAGGAGGCCTGGCCCCGAGGCCAGAGGAGACCGAGGCAGGAGACAGTGTGTGGGGTCAGGAGGGACGTGGCACCCCAGCCCTTGGAGACCAGCAACTGAGGAGCTGCTTCAAGCTGGTCACTCCACACCACCCAGGTGGGGGTCAGGGTCCCTAGGCGCTTGCTTTTTCCTCTCTTCTGCTCTGCTGGTATAGTTTTGAGAGGTGAACTTCCAGAAGGGATGGGATTTTTTGCAAGGCAAGAGGGAGGGTATATGCCCACCTTGATTTCCTGAGGCTCTTAACCATGTCCCTCCCCTCTGGCTTCCAGAGGGGTCCAGGCAGCAGCCAAGCTTCCAGGGTCCAGCCAGGCACAGCTAGCTGAGGGTGTATATACGGAAGGACTGAGAAAGGGAACAAACAAGCATGATTCCTAGATATTTTGCCAAACGAACAGGGTAACGCATTAATTGCAGGAGGAGAAGAACAGGTAGGTGGGAAAGAGGGGAGAGGATCAAAGATTCTGTTTTGGACACGTTGAACTGAGATGCCAACAGTCGTTCAAGTGGAGGGATCAAATGAGCAATTGGACATTTGGGTCTGGGGCCTGGGGCAGTGGTCTGAGCTCCAGATAGAAATACCATACGGCTGGTACGGTTGTTGGGACCAAATGTTTTTTCAAGTGTCTGATAGACACTTGTGGTTCTTCTATTGTGTATTATCTGTTTGCATGCTCTACCTATGTATCTATTAAGTCTCTGACGATCATTGTTAAAATTCACATACGTTTAATACAATTGAAAATGTGTAACGAACCACCCAAATCATTTAATCTTCACAACAAATCTGATAGTTTTTAAATTAATTTATGTATTTTTATTTTTTTGCATTTTACCCTGAGGGTTTTTTTTTTAATTGACTGACCGTGTTGTGTTAATTTCAAGTGTACAGCAAAGTGATTCAGTTCTTTCCCCTTATACTTTATTACAAAATATGAGTATAGTTCCCTGTGCTATACAGTAGGTCTTTGTTGGTTTTCAGTTTTTTATATGGTAGTGTGTATATGTTAATCCCACTGATAGTTTTTAATTTAAAATATTTAAAGAAAAAAAATAATAATCAGAAATGGAAAAAAATGTGAGGAAGTGAAAATTCTTTTGTAAAACTTGAAAGGACAAATTGAATCAATTTTTAAAAAGGTAGTGAAAGGATTATTATAATCCTTTAATATATGCAAACACTTGAACCTAAATTTCCAAATTCTGATAATATAGCTAAAGGAAATAAAAATAAATACACAGAGAAAAAGTCTTTATTTGATAGAAAAAGAGACTGAAGCTTAAAGAGTTTAAATAATTTCTCATGTCATGACAGCTAGTAAGTGACAGTGCTAGAAGCTGGAAATATGGGTCCAATGAGAGTTTTGACCTCCACAAACAAATTTAGAAGTCATCAGCATGTAACATGTAAGAAAAATGTATTTGTCCTCTACAAGGAAGTGATGAATGCTTTATGTTCATGTAGAAGGGTTAGATTGACTCTCCCAAGGGAACTCATAGGTTGGTATATATAGTAAATGAAGCTTAGAAACCTGATTTCTCTACACATCAGAAGTGAATCCAGGGCTTCCCGGGTGGCGCAGTGGTTGAGAGTCCACCTGCCGATGCAGGGGACGCGGGTTCGTGCCCCGGTCCGGGAGGATCCCACGTGCCGCGGAGCGGCTGGGCCCGTGAGCCGTGGCCGCTGAGCCTGCGCGTCTGGAGCCTGCGCTCCGCAACGGGAGAGGCCACAGCAGTGAGAGGCCTGCGTACCGCAAAAAAAAAAAAAAAAAAAAAAAGTGAATCCATCTTTCAGAAATGGACTCACATTAACCTAGTTTATGAGTCTGATTTTTAAAGTAGAATGTCAAATTGCAATAAGAAATCACTATCTCAGAGACAGGAATATGTAAAATTCATTCCACTAGCTTTTTCTTATCCTTACAAAGAGTAAAGTGCGTGGAAATATTTAATGACTGTAAGCGGAGGGAACACGGAACACCCAGCTCACGTTTGGGATGGTCTTTCCTGGGGGTAAAACCTATGACTCCTCGTGCATTTCGTCCCCTCCTTCATTTCATCAGTTCGAGCACACCCTGTCTTCTCACTCTGACCTGAAAGCCATATCTGTTTGGCCTCCGAAAGCATTTGTAACCCTGGCCCAATAGCCTTAACCAACTACCAAATATTCTGATGAGTCAAAAACTCCCCTGAGTAATATTTCAATAGAGAATACCAATTTTTATCTCCAAAATTTTCCTTTTTCCAGCCTCTTAAGACTGACCAATCCTCCTTCTTATGGACTTACCCAATTCAATCAAATTACCGTCAAGTTCTGGTCCTGGGATTGGACCTGGATATTTAGGTCGCTTCTGGTGAACTTCATTTTGTAGTATATTAAGCCCCCTGTCTCATTAATTACCTACCATGTGACCTAATGAAGACATTGATTCCATCTGAAATTCAGTTTCTTAGTCTGTAGAATGGGGAAAATAATATCAAAATCATAGCATGACCGTGCAATGCGGAGGGTGTTTGAAGCTCTCAGTGTGTTATCTGTCATTTTCACTGCCTGATTGTCATCATTACATGTTGAATGTTAGCCTTAACTCTCAGGGCACAAACTTACTTCCAAGTTCTTAGGAGAATCCTTGCTGTAAAATCTAATGGCTGTAATCTCAGTCACACGTGGTTCTGATGCTAAGAAAAAATGGGACAGTGGGCCCTGTAACATGAGCTTCAAAATTGAACGGAGAAGCAGTAATCTGAGAGATTTTTAAAAATATTCGGCAGGAAACGTGGTGTTTTCTTTCAGCAGTAGATCCCTTTAGCATTCGTGTAAAGCTCATGGATGCCTGCTCAGAATAATGGTATCAAAGGTACAAAAACAAAAAACCAAAGGATTACAGAAAAAATTATATTAGAATTTTTATTAAAATATTTCCAAAACAAATTTGTGTTAGAGTAATATATGCACTTCTTTATTAATATATTAAAAACCAAGATCTAACAAGAGGTCTAATAATGGCTATAATTTAGCAGTTGGGATGAGTGTAAATGATATGACAAGATGTTTGTATCAATTGTATTGTAAGATGACAACATCCGTATTTCTATTAGTGACAAATTGGTAGGTACTGCTAATACACCATGGTGCTGACAACAATCATAATTGAATAAAATGTTAAATTTCAGTTAGAGTTAATACAAATAAAGATGCAAATTTCCCCCATCCATATCTACGTAATCCACAGCCCCCAGATTAAGAACCTATGCATCAGAGGGTGGTAAACACAGACTCCAAAAGAAGAGAGAATTTTTGAAGGACAAACTGATTGACACATTTAATAAAAAGATTAGAAATGATAAAGATGAAAATACTTATTGGGTTTATCATTTAGGAGTTCATCAGTGGACATCGCCATTGAAGTTTCACTGGAGAAGTTGAGGGCATAAATCAGATAATAGTAGTTTAAGGATTAGTTGGGGAAGGGGAGTGCCAACACTAGGAAAAGGAGAAGTCGATGAAGATGGCACTTTTTTTTTTTTTTTTTTTTTGGCCAAGCCACACGGCTTGTGGGATCTTAGTTCCCCGACCAGGGATCAAACCCATGCCACCTGGGTTTGAGGAAGCGCAGAGTCTTAACCACTGGACTGCAAGGGAAGTCCCGAAGATGGCACTTTTAAGGAGCTTGGCTGTGACGGGCCGTGCCAGAGATAAGAAGCGCATTAGGAGGAGGGAAGACTTGGTTGGCAAGAGAAGGTCTGGGCATAGTATGTATTTTGGGTAAAGAACCATAGAAAGGGAGAGTCAAGACAGAGGGAAAATGTGTGATGGGGAGAGAGGTACGCACTTCTGAGGAGGTAGGAAGAGTCTGGACCAAGAGAGGAAGTGAAGGAACTCACCTTGGACTGAGAAAGGAACATCTCTTCTACTGAGAGGAGGGAGCTACACCAAAGGCAGATGCAGAAAAAATCTGAAGTAAAGAACAGAAAGTTGGGAAAGTTTTGAAATAGAAATCTATGCCTTTGTCCTGCCCTTCGCTGCCACTATCCCAAAGGGGCATGTTCTTTACGCAGAGACAGCAGGACCTAAAAGCCTAAGAAAGATATTATATCAGGTAGATTACTTGCCATGGTAAACAACAGGAAGTCCAACATTTGGGATTTGTTATTTAACTTCATTGACTTAAGGGATAAAGGTGATTTATTGCCTCGTTCAACAAAAAAACTCCAGAGGTGAGTGAAAAGTTTTACATGAAAAATTCCAGGGTAAAAAATCTGTTCCTTCCAGATATACTCTCTCCAGCGAGCTCCCTAGCAAACCTCCCCTTACACATCATCTACCCAAGCTGCATTCTTTTTTTAAAAATAAATTTATTTTTATTTATTTATTTTTGGCTGTGTTGGGTCTTCGTTGATGCGCATGGGCTTTCTCTAGATGCGGTGAGCAGGGGCTACTCTTTGTTGCGGTGCGCGGGCTTCTCATTGCCGTGGCTTCTCTTGTTGCGGAGCATAGGCTCTAGGCGTGTGGGCTTCAGGAGTTGTAGCATGTGAGCTCGGTAGCTGCAGCTGGAGGGCTCTAGAGCGCAGGCTTGGTAGTTGTGGCGCACGGGCTTAGTTGCTCCACGGCATGTGGGATCTTCCCGGACCAGGGCTCGAACCCGTGTCCCCTGCATTGGCAGGCGGATGCTTAACCACTGCACCACCAGGGAAGTCCCCCAAGCTGCATTCTTATTCCTGGACCACCCCCTGTGGCAGAGTAATTCCACCCCACGGTTGGCTTACCAACCACTGCCTAAGTTCCTGAACTGTCATTAGCAGGAAACACGGCGCTCCCTATGGACCAGCTGTTCAAGCAGAGCCTTGGCATTCAGGTGTGTGTTGGGCATTTTGGGTCATTAGAATGATTGCAGGAGGAAGTTAGGGATGCAAAACATCCCAGGATGCATGGGACAGTTCAGAGCAAAGAGCTGGCCAGCCCCAAATGCCCACTGTGCCTGCTGCTAAGAAATGCTGCTGTAGACAGAGAAGCCCACCCTTGAATTTCACTGGCTTCCTGAGGAGGTGTGGTATAATAAGAAATAAATTTGGTATGTCCCCATTCCTAGCACAGAGCTCCTAAAACCCTTGGAATTTCCTGAGTGATCAGAAAGTCTTTTGTTATTCCTAAGGAGCCCATGTTTTGATCACACAGGAGTCTATGCTAATGAGGAGACTCAAGGCTGTGTCCCTACAAAGCCTCAGGATGGGGCTGGTCACCGGAAAGACTGAGTGATTAGAAGGTGAGACTTTCAGGCCCACCCACCAACCTCTAGGAAAGGGAAGGGGTACCGCAGATTAAGCGCTATGAAAACTCTTGAACAATGAGACATTTGAAGAGCTTCTGGGTTGGTGAACACATGGAGGTGCTGGGAGAGTGGTGTACCCAGCGAGTGCATCTCTTTCATCTAGCTGTTCTGAGTAGTATCCTTTCATGAAAACCAGGTAAATGTTAAGTCAATGTTTCCCTGAGCTTTGTGAGTCATTCTAGCAAATTATCAGACCCAAGGACCCCTCGGGTTTCTGGGAACTCCAATTTATAGCTGGTCATTCAGCAGGTGGCCCCTGCACTTGAGACTGGATCTCAAGCAGGGGAATCTGGTGAGACTGAGCCCTTAACCTGTGGGATGTGATGCTGTCTCCGAGTAGATAGGGTCAGAATTGAGATAAATCTGTATGACACCCAGGTGATGTCCACTGACCTTTGGAGAATTGCTTGGAGGTGATGGAAAACACCCCGGGAAGATGTGGATGCCTGAACAAAAGTGTGGAAGGAAAAGGGGAAATGGATTTGGGGGAGGCGATCAACAACAGCTGCTGTAGAGGTCGGAGATCTCGGAAGCAGAGAGCCTGGGGTTTAAACCCTGGCTCTGCCGCTCTGGAGCTGTGTGATCTTGAGCAAGTTAATGAATGCTTAAGAGCCTTATTTTCTTTAATAACTAAAAATAGAATAATAAAACATACCATTGAGACTTCTGAGAGGATTAATGAGAGAATGTATGCAAGGAATCTGTCAAACGTCCTGGCCCCTAGAAGGGATTCAATGCGTATTAGTAGTATTAGTTTCCTTTCTTCCTGCTCTTACATGCATTAGTTTCCAGGGTAGCTATTTGATAGGATCTGAAGGGATCAGTACCTTGCTATTTCCAGCAAATGTTTTTGAGGTGCTAATATCTTCTAATGAGAACATGAGCCATCATTTAAACCATTAGATTAGGAACATTACAGATGGTCCCAGCACAATGTGTTCATGTCGCAGATGGCTCGTAATAGCAAGTCAGTAGTAATAAGCAAGAAGAGAAATACCAGTTTTAGCTCTGGGCTTTCAACTCCATTTTTTAAAAAAATTTATTTATTTATTTATTTGGCTGTGCCGGGTCTTAGCTGCAGCGTGTGCGTTTTAGTTCCCTGACCAGGGATCAGACCCCTGCCCCCTGCGTTGGGAGCGCAGAGTCTTAATCACTGGACCACCAGGGAAGTCTCTCAACTACTTCTTAAATACACAACTGCTGTATAAAATATGTATGTACACATAGGTTTGCCTTTCTATGTTTCATTTATTTTATTATTATTATTATTTGGCCACACCACGCGGCTTGCAGGGTCTTAGTTCCCCAACCAGGGACTGAACCCGGGCCGTGGCAGTGAAAGCACTGAGTCCTAACCACTGGACCACCAGGAAATTCCCTCTATCTGTTTCATAGTTAGGTGAAGGTGCATAAGAAAATGACCTTCATTCCGGTTCTGAATGCATCTTCTTCCCTTCAAACACAGGCCTTTGTGCATTCTGCCCTCTCTGGAAGATGACTCTTATTTTTCTTTCAGAGTCCATGTAAATGATCAATTCCTCTGGAAACGCCTTCCAATTTTCTAGACTAAGTAGGACATTTTGTTTTTGTTCTCATAGCCTTGTGTTTTTGTTATCTATTAATGTGTTACAAACCACTCCCAAATTCAGTGGTTTTAAATACCAACAGGGTATTAATTCCCATGATTATTTCTGTTGATCAGGTGGTTCTCATGCTTCACGTGAACTTGACTGAGGTGCCGAGATAGCTGGGAGGTCCTGAGCCCGGCATATCATGCTGGACACCAGCTGGGAGTTCAGCTGGAGTTGTTGATCAAGGCCCTTGGTGATCCTCCATGTAGACTGTGCGCTTATTCATAGAATGGCAACTGGATTCCAAGAAAGTGCATTCCAAGGGTCTAGCCCCATTGGGCAAGTGCTCACCAAACCTCTGCTGGCACCATGTATATAATGTCCCAAGAATCAAAATTAATTATGTAGCCAAACCATTGTCGACATGGAAGGGGATTGCGCCAGGGCAAACTGCCAGGAGGCCTGGTTCACTGGGGGCCAAAGTCGGCCCCATCCAGTGAGCCTTTCCTTCATAGGACTCATCATTGTTTTCAATTGTATATTTATATGTGTTATTATTTTTCTCTCTCAATAGACTCAAAGATCCATGAAAACAGGATCTTTTTGTTTCTTTGCTAATTATTGTGGAACAGAACCTTAAATGCAATTTAAAGGTTTTGAAGAAGCCCAAGTGACTGAGAAACTAATGCCAGGTGCCATCATGCAGGTCTTGCAAAAGAGACTGGTCTCCAAATGGCCTGCCCACTGTTAGTTGATCACCTACCATCACACTATTTCGAGGAGAATTGTAGGTATTCTGTTCTCCCTCTCACCTCAAGCCAAGGGAGAGGGATTTCAGAAATTATCTGGAGAACTTACCATGTGATCCTTGAATTTTGATGCACCATTCCTGCTAACATCCCTTTGTTTGCGGGCACCAAGCTTATCTGTGGGCGTCAGACCCTGCAAGGGAATTGTCTCAGGAATGTCCTGCCAGGCAGTCCCTCTGAATGAAGTAATCCGAACATGTCCTGGATGGACACCCAATGATGTCTTCTACCGAACAACATGAGCTGCATTTATTGAGTGCTTCTTATATTCAGGGATGTCCCATACATTTTTTCTAATTTGTACGATAACACGGCAAGGTCTGTAGGTTTCATTCACATTTTACAGATGAGAAAACTAAGTGAGGTTGAATTACTTTTCCCATATCCCATAGCTAATAAGTAGCAGAGCTGTGTTTCGAACCTGGGTCTGAGTGTTTTCAAAATTCGTGTCTTTACAAAGCACCCCACTGTCATAGTTCAGGCAGACATGGAGAAGACACATCTTCAGAGGCACACACGGAGACCAAGTTTGCGGTATATTTGATAGGGATATCAAATATTCCTTCCATAGAAAACGAAGGGGGGTAGAAGCAGCATTGGCTGGACGGAGAAGTCGCAATACAGGCTTCAGCGACCCCGCAGGAGCCCTGGGACACGTTGTGGCCGTTTGTGCGGCGCCCTTCGGGTGGGAGACTGGACCTTCTACCTTCTGCCTTACTCAGGCAAGAGATGCACGTTGCCCCTGTGCTAATTTTGTGTCAGCTTGGCCGGGACACGGGGTGCTCAGGTACTGGGCTAAACGTCATTTCTGGATGTGTCTGCGGGGGTGTTTCCGGATGGCATGAGCGTGTGAGCTGGCAGCGTCGGTGAAGCAGACTGCCTCCCCGACGTGGGCAGTCGTCGGCCCAGAAGCTGAGCGGCTGAATAGCAGAAAAGTGCGGGCGAAGGGAGAATTTGCTTTCTCTGCCTGACTGCTGAGCTGCGATGTTGGTCTTGTGCACTTGGACCGGGACTTACATCATCAGCTCCTCTGGTTCCCAGGCCTTGTGATTTGGACTGGAATCGACACCACTCTTTTTCCTGGGCCTCTGCCGTGCAGATGGCAGATCATGGGGTTTCTCAGTCTCCAGAATCATGTGAGCCAGCATCTCGTAATAAGTCAATCTCTCTCTCTCTTTGTATTATCTCTGTCTCTATCTATCTCTATCTCCTGTTGGTTCTGTTTCTCTGGAGAACTCTGACTAATAGACCCAGGAAGTACCTGTCCTCAGGCAGGGTGCTCTCTGCAGCTGAAACCAGTCCCAAAGTGGCTGGGGGTTACGTGCTAACTTCACAGCCCACAGCTAGGCAGCACATCCTTCCTGCTCTTCACAGCACAGCCCCGTGTCTACCACACCTCTCAGCTATTAATTTTAATTTTGCTTTTGGTATTTTTATTTTTTGACTTAAAAATATATTATTATTCATGTCTTAATAATATTGTTACCTTGAGATTCATTTAAAAGCTAATCAGATTTGAGCATGGATGCCTATATTTAAAATCTGACTGCCAGTTAAAATGGTAAATTATATGTTATGTATATTTTATAACAATAAAAAAAATCTATGACTCCTACACATTACCTATATGAGAGGCTAAATTCCTTATCGTGGTCCATGAAACCTATCAGAGTCAGATCTTAAACTATATTTATAAGCTTCTACTACTGATCAGTCCCGCTCCATTTTTAGCCTCCCATCCCTGACTCCCCCTGCTTCTGGACCATGCTTCGGCGATACTCAGCTTTTCACTGATCACCACATATTCCATCTTCTTCAGCTACTGATTTTTTGCACATCCTAGATTGTCTGCATCATGCTTCCTTGACTTCTCTGCCTGATGAAATCCTACTGATCCTCTTCAAGACAAAATGTAAATATTATTTGACTCTCTGGGCAATTTTGTTTGCTATATCCATGTGTTTTCCTATTATATAGCTTCTAAGGATTCTTGGTTTACATATACATGCATGTGTATGATTGCATTATACATACATGTTTCATCATTGCACTGTATTAGGATGGTTTTGGCCGCAAGTAACAGAAAAATAGGTCTTGCCTCTCTATTGGCTATACCCCTTTAACCTATAATTCTGTTTTTATTTGTTTGTTTCTTAAAATCTTTTATCTCATTTGTTACAATATTGCTTCTTTTCTGTGCCTTGGGTTTTTGGCCGCGCGCGAGGCACGTGGGATCTTAGCTCCCCAACCAGGGATCAAACCCGCACCCGCTGCATTGGAAGGCGAAGTCTTAACCACTGGACTGCCAGGGAAGTCCCTATAATTCTGTTTAATGTAAACATTGCAAATTCAGTGGAGATGTTTCAGTTCTTAATTTACTTGACTTCAGTTCTAGTTATCTATTGCTATGTGTGGTACAATAAAGAATTTGTTTGATTTTTATCCCAGGTTGCTGGCATAGAGCTTCACAAATCCTTGGAATTTCCTGTGCGATAGGAACGTCTTTCTTATGCTAATGAAATGAGTCATGATGGGCCCCCTAGATAGCTTCAGGATGGGGTCTCATTACCAGAAGGAGTAACCACAGGATTAGAAGGTTGAGCCATTCAGTGCCTCTAAGGAGGGGAGCTGGAGATTGAGTTCAATCATGTGGTCAAAAGATTTAGTCAATCGTACCCATGTAATGAAACCCCAATAAAACCTCTGGACACTGAGACTTGGAGGATCTTACTGGCTAGTGAATACATTGATGTGCCAGGAGGGTGATATGCCCTCATTCCATGGGGAGAGGGCTGGGAAACTCTACATTGGGGGACCCTCCTAGATCTTTCCCTATGTGCATCTATTATAATAAAACTGTAATCCTAAGTATGGCACTTTCCTGAGTTCTGTGAGTCACTCTAGGGAATCATTAACCCCGAGGGGGCTGTGGGAACCTCTGAGTTTGTGGTCAGTTAATCAGTAGTAAGCGTGGCCTAGGGACACCCCCCCCCGACCCCCCTTAGATATGCAGCTGGTGTCTGAAGTGAGCGTTGTCTTGTTGGGGACTTGGCCCTTAACCTGTGGAGTCTGTGCTAACTCTGGGTGGATAGTGTCAGAACTGAATTGCAGTACACCCGGTCGGTGTCAGTTGGAGTTGACATGAAATACTCTGTAATACTCTGTATTACTCTGTAATAATACTCTGTAACTAATATTAGCTGTTTAAAATAATTTTTAAAAATCATGATTTCTCACAATTCTGTAGGTTGACTGGGCCCAATCGATCGATCCTCCCTCACCTGAGGTCTCCCGTGCAGGTGCGGTGAGATGGTGCCTGGGCCGGGATGGCTGAGCATCTCTCGTATCGTTAGCTGGGGCTTCCTCACAGTGTGGTGATCTTGAAGTAGTCAGACTTCTTACGTGGTGGCTGGAACCTTCCAAGGGACAAGGATTGGAAGCTGCCAGTCTCTTAAAGTCCAGGCCTGAAAATGGGCACAGCATCATTTTTGCTGTATTCTACTGGACAAAACAGTCACCAGACCCACCTAGACCTAAGGGGAGGGGACATAGAACCCCACTTCTTGATGGGAAGAGTACCAAATAATTGGCCATCTTTAATCTGCCTCATCCTCTCTTTGGCATTTACCACTGTTTTCCACAAACGATATGACATCATGTTCCCTGATTTTTCCTTTATCACTGACTCTTCTTCTCTAGTCTCCTTAAGTGCTCTCTTGCCCCCACTATTTGAATGTTCTCTTCCTTTTTCTCTCTCACTGCTCATTTACCTTTGACTATCGTATCTGCTCTTATGACTCCAGTCACCACCTTTAGGCTGGTGATGCCTCACATCTCTAACGACGTCTACTCTAACCCTCTGACTCACGTAGCCAAGAAGGCTTTACAGCTCCTGGGAGAGGTATCTGAATAAGGTTTGTGCTCACCCAGCCGTGGGCAGAGCCACAGGTTTTGTCCAAAAGGTGGCCAGGTCTTCCTTGTATAGCTTTCCTGAGAGTCTCCTGCTTGTCCACCCGCACCACGTTTGTGGCAACCTTCATGAATGACCTCCACAAATGACAACCTAGGATGACACAGCTCATGGAACCCAAAAGTGTGCAAAGGATGTGGCAAGGCTGACTGGCTGAATGAATGAGAATGATTTACACGGATATGTAACACCTTTCGCCGTAGGACCTACATTTGGTGCTCTCCAGACCCTTCGGCTGTAAGAAGCGCAGACACAGTTTGTATGTTTCCACGGGCTGCACTTCATCATAATTGCACTTTCACAGGTAAGAAAAGAACACCTGAGCAGCCAATGCGCGACCCACAGCACTCACTTCTATGAAGACGGTGTTTAGCCATATCCCTTCTCACAGACCATGTGGACATGGCATTCAACAATAAAAATAAGCCGGTAGTGGTTCCTGAAAACAAACTTAAAAACAGATAGATTTGAAAGAACAGCTTGCTTAACAGAAAGAGAAATAGGCTGTGAACATTGTTTAAATAAATCCCAATTTTGTCGTATGTATGTAACAGTTTGTGTTAATTTTGTTATATTTATACTTGAGTTCTGTGTTGGCAGACTATTTCTGTGTCATCCCACTTATTAACTCTAAGGACTTATGTTTTGGATTGGGTCCTCAATTGGTTTCTCTCCTATAACTGGCCCAAATCTGGGACTGGTCCTCATCATCAGTCTGTTGTGTAAGTACTGCAGTTTAAGAATGTACCACGATTTGGCATCCTCAGTCTGATGCCATCTTCAGTGAGATCCAACAGACATTTGTAAGGCACTGTGTTCCGTCCCGTGGAGGATACAAAGAGCCTGGGATGTCAAGATGAATGAGGCAGAGGGGAGTCACAGAAAACCGTGCGGCAGTGCAGCAAGGCGACTGTGGCACAGAGACACAGGCTCGCTGCCCTGTGCAGGGAATTAACTGTCGCTTCTCATCTGAGGAGCGAGAGGGATGGGGCAAGGATTCCAGATGGAAGGAGCACGGTAGAGGCACGGAGCAGGAGTCCAGGCTGTGGCTGGGGTGAGGAAAGCCTTGGCTAGAGTACAGAGCATATGCAGGTGGGTACCAAGGAAACCGACTGAACAAATACGGGGTTGGGGGGGGACACTGTGGAAAGCATCGTTCAGAGAGAGTTGAGTCATCAAGGCTTTTGAACATAACTAGGGCTCACTCCCAGCCCCCGTTCTGTGACTGTCTCCCGTGGAGTATCACGTCAGCCCTTGATTGCATGGGCGTCTTGTTCTCACTCTTCCCTGATGGAAAAGACTCATTTAAAAATAAAAAGCAAAACAGATAAACCAAAAACCCTGTCCTTGAACTGAATCTCTTTCTAATAACTTTCTCCCTAAATGGCCAAGCCCATCAGAACAGGCGAGAAGCTCTGAGTCTGAGTCCCCCACTTCTGATGTATCTATATATCACTATCTCTATATATCTGTAGGTACATTATCTATCTATCTGTCTATCTGTCTATCTATCTATCTATCGACACACACACACATACACACACACACACACACACACACACACACACACACACACACAAACCCTACTGGTTCCATTTCCTCTGGACAACCTGAACGAATATACCAGTGGATCTCAAACTCCAGTGGCATTCGAATCACTTGTCTTGCTCATAATACAGAAGATGCCATGAATCCTTTTCTCATAGTTTGGCTTTAGTAAGTCTGGAATTGGGCCTGAGATTTTGCATTTTCCTCAGTTGCTTCTCAGGCACATGGTGAGAGATTTACACATCGAGAAACACTGGTCTGCATACTCTTTCTGACGATCTCCTCAATTCTCCTGGATCTAACTCTTGTCTGTAAGGAGATTATTCCCAAATCTATAGCTCTTGGCCAGAACTCTGCTGAGTTCCAGATCCTTGTAACTGTCTGTTAAACATTTCAACTACGTGTTCCTTAAGCAGCTAATCTCACCATTTCCCCTGTAACATCTTTTTTTAGTTCCCATTCCAGTGAATGATGCCAACATGTACCCATCCCTTCAGAGGAGGAAGCTGGGAGTCCTGCTGAACCCCTGCCGCCCACTTCTCCATGTCCTC
The DNA here is from genome assembly GCF_002837175.3 of Physeter macrocephalus. Taxonomy (NCBI): domain Eukaryota; kingdom Metazoa; phylum Chordata; class Mammalia; order Artiodactyla; family Physeteridae; genus Physeter; species Physeter macrocephalus. The sequence continues at coordinate 73,592,363 of NC_041228.1, forward strand.
AGTATCTTTCATATCTTCTCTACCTTTCCACACCGCTGCCACGGTCTGAGCCTCCCACTCTGAGGAGCCTGGGCAATAGTAATGAGCTCCACCCTGCCCCCTGTCTCTTGTCCCCTGCCCTCCCAATCCAATCTCCACTGCTTTGCCAGGTCCATTTTCTAAAATCAAATCCGATCAAGGTGAAACCCTTTAATTGTTTTTACAGCCCACAGAATAAAACCTCCATTCCCAGGATGATGTAAAAGCCCTCCTCCATATCTAGCCCTGTTCTACTTAGTGAACGCTTCCCTTCCCAGGTAAGCCTGTGCCATGTCCAGCTGTTTGTAGCTACGTAGACACATGGGGCTGTTTGTGGCGTATTCATGATACTGTTAAGCTGATCTGTCTTCCTAGAATGTGTCTCTGCCATCTTCAGGCAGAATATCCTTTTGCTTGCTCATCCTTCAAGACTCAAGAATCATCTTTGCTGCCAAGTTTCTTCTGATATTCCTGGGTAGAATCACATTTTCCCGGTCTTACTTTGATCATAGCCTCTGGGATACTTTATTGCATTTTTTTATCTACATGTGTAGCAGTAAATAAATGGCAAATAATTCCTATTAGATTGGGAATTAATTGTTCACTTTTATATCCTAAGTACTTAGCACAGAGTGTGACATATAGTATAAATGTATGTTTGTTCCTATTGAATAAATAAATGAATTAATTATAGTGGAAAGAACATTGTTCTAAATAAGGTCTGAGGATCTAATATATAACATCGTGACTATGGTTGATAATACCATATTGTATGATTGAAATTTGCTAAGAGGGTAGACTTTAAATGTTCTCACCCCCCCCAAAAAAAGAAAAAATATGTAAATATGTATATGAGGTGATGGATGTGTTAATGAACTAGGTGGGAGGAATCCTTCACGATGTGTACATATATCAAATCATCACAATTTGCACTTTATCTTACAATTTTATTTGTCAACTATACCTCAGTAAAAGTGGAGAAAAAAAAAGAAAGAACATTGTTCTAGAGGTTCAATTACATGAGTCTACTCCTGGCTCAACCGCTAATTAACTTACCTCGGACAAGTCATTAACCCTCGTGCAGTACAGATAGCTTTGGGGTTCGCTGGAAAGGAAGCGGTAAAAACAGCAAACGGTGGCAGAACTGGCACGCAGGTCCTACTGTGACTATCATGAGCCCCTCTAAAAATTATTATCCATGCTCAGTTTATGTACCAATAATCCATGTTGTGCTGATGTCGTGAGGTTTGGAATCCTAAAAGAATTGGGGCAAAGAGTAACTCATGGTGCAGAAATAATACAGACCTCCTTCCTGCCAGTCCAGAGGGTATGAAAGGAGAGACTCCAGGATAAACAGAAGTCGGGGAGGGGGGGGTGTGTCCAGCCAGCAGGGTAGCGGAGGGGCCTCTGTACCACACAATGTGCATCTGGTGTGGGGCTGGGAAGGGGCTTCCCTTGCCTCACGCGCAGGGCACACGACCACAAGGCTGTCCGATCACTGATAATGAATCAGACACCCTGGCTGGCAGTTGGCTTTTCTGATTCTATCCTAGGTTTAGGGTAGATCTGTTGTTTGAGAAGAACCCTGCGCTCAAGCTTCCTTTCACTCAACCACTGGGGGAAAGCAAATGAAAAGAAGTAGGATTCTCAACTAATCTTTGCTTTGATTCTTTTCCTTGATGGCACAATCTCCCTGAAAGATTAAAAAACGCTTTCTTCTTGAAGCTTGGGTAGCAATGTCCCCCTTTCTTCGGAAGGGGGGAGGGAGAAGGTCTTACGTCTTAGGCTTAGACGTTACCATAACAGCAACAACAAAACAACAAAACAACTGTTTGGAGGACAGATACTGTTTTCCAGGCTTTGTGCTAACCATTTGGCACATGCTGCCTCATTTACTACCCGTGATAACCCTATGTGATGAGGACACTTTTTATCTCCCTTTACAGGTGAGTAAATAGGCTCAGACAGATTAAGGAACCTACCTTAAGCCACACAGCTGGTTAAGAGGCAGAGCCAAGAAATAACCCAGTTCTTTCTGACTCCAAATTCCTCCTGAGGAGTCTTCTCCTGAACTATCCCAATTCTATAGCATACACTCAAAAATTGATATTGATGATTCTATATTCCTTGAATTCAAGTCTTTGAATTGATCGAGCAGTTATATGCACAGACATGTACATGACTTATAAGAAAACTGTGACAGGGGGCTTCCCTGGTGACGCAGTGGATAAGAATCTGCCTGCCAATGCAGGGGACACAGGTTTGAGACCTGGTCCGGGAAGATCCCACATGCTGCAGAGCAACTAAGCCTGTGTGCCACAACTACTGAGCCTGCACTCTAGAGCCAGTGAGCCACAACTACTGAAGCCCACGCGCCTAGAGCCCGTGCTCTGCAACAAAGAGTAGCCCCGGCTCACCGCAACTAGAGAAAGCCCGCACGCAGCAATGAAGACACAGCACAGCCAAAAAATTAATTAATTTTTTAAAAAGACAGTAATGCATTATTAAAAAAAAGAAAACTATGACAACTTGAAAATATAGGTCCTTGGATTTTTCTGATTAAAAAAACCAAGAAGCCAAAACCCAACCAGCCAACCAAGAACCCCCCAAAACCAATCAACTAACAAAGACCTCTTATGTTAGAAACTTTGTCCTAAAACAGAATGGCATTCTAAATACTGGTGAAGCCACAGGTTCATGGATTTGTGAGTCATCTGGTGAATCATTTTTCACCTCTAAAGGGCACTCCATTTCCAAACACTTTATCAGTGAGAGATTAATGCATGAGCTGTGAAGTCTTAAGAATTATTCACTCTACGTCTTACTTGCTCATCAGCTGAATATTTTCTCCGTCTATGGTTCTGATCAATCACTGCTTCAAATATGTTATGTTTCCAGTGATAATGTTGTTCATTCCCTACTCATACAAGTTCATTTCTTCTGAGCCCTGTCTCCCACCGAGTGCCTCTTTTGAAAATTGTTCTTGTGAGTAATGATCTTTCACTGCCAACTGCTGTGATTCATGGGTGAGGGCAAGCCTGGAAGGTGAAGAAAAGGCATTCTTATTTTTACCTTAGTGTGGCTGTTCCAACTCTGCCTTCTGGGTCATCCCTCCCAGCTACACGCCTGTGCTCTGAAGATACCTGACTGTTTGCTGTTGAAATCATGAGATCTGTGAGTTACAGGGAAAGATTAAGCTCATTCCCTGTCTAAACACTGCATCAATCCAGATCCAGATGATTCAGCCAGAAGGACCCGCTACACCTGTCAGCCCCAAGGGCCAGCTATTACTTCCCAGGCTTGGGAAGCATCAGTACCTCGAGGTTGCAGACCCTCTTGGCTTATCTTTATCTCTTTGAAATTCAGTTGCCAGGTTCCACCCTGCTGCCATCCACAACTGATCCGGAATTCCCACAGGACACAGCTGTAAAAGTTGCCCCCAGGCTCTCAGTTGTGGCATTTGGGGCCAAGAGGAGACAACTTCCCTCAGGTCAACTTTGTAATTCTAACCAGTCATTCTTACTGAGTAGGTGCTAACATTTATAAAATCATTATTAAGGTGGGGATCCCCTCTGCATTTAGGAGGCGTGGGACAAAGCTTTGCCATCCCACCAGTGCTTCTGTGTCCCTGTGGTGGTCTCTGGACGCTGCCTCAGTCCCCCTGCAGGAAGAAGGGATTTATTTGTGTCCATGCTGTCTTCAGGAATCACCTCACCTGAGGAGAGCTGCCTTGCCCATCATGGTAGACGTCTAGTGACCGAAGGAGAGCAGGGTGTGAAGACAGGTTCCCCTACCCCTCTTGGGGTCTGCTCTGAAGGGTCACTAGAACTCGAGCTCCAAAGCTCTGGAACCTCACACCTCTCCCCTCACAACTGCTCTACCTTCTGTCTTTCTTACCTTGACGAATAAATCACGCCACCACCCATCCAGCCCAGATGCCAGAGCCCTGGCAGTCACCCACGCGTCCCCTCTCTTTACTGCCCCATCCAGTCACCACATCCTTTCTAGTGACTGTGTTGTGGACATTTGTCATTTGAAAAAAAAAATTATTAAAATTTTTTTTTGTTTGCTGTGCTGTGTGGCTTGTGGGATCTTAGTTCCCCAACCAGGGATTGAACCCGGGCCACCACAGTGAAAGCACCGAGTCCTAACCACTGGACAGCCAGGGAATTCTCTTAAAATTTTTTTATATGAAGAAACTTTGATTCTTTTTTTAAAATTGAGGTTTCATTGATGTATAATATATATATTTAATTTTTAAAATTTTGTTTTTATATATTAAAAGTTGACATATACCACAGAGTTACACTTTGCTAGGGCTTCTTCCAGAATCTTAGGAGATATCCCATACAAATGAAGTGACCAGAAACATATATTTTATTAGCTGCATAGTAAACCCCACTCTGAGTACAATTTACTGGGCATTTGTTACCTGATAGACATTGAATTAGACACTTTATTATCTCATATCTGTTATGTCATATTTCATATTATCATCCTATTTATTAATTTTATTGAAGTATAGTTGATTTACAAAGTTGTGTTAGTTTCAAGTGTACAGCAAAGTGATTCAGTTATACATACATAATTATATATTCTTCTTCAGATTCTTTTCCTTTATAGGCTATTATAAAATATTGAGTATAGTTCCCTGTGCTCTAGTATAGAGTAGGTCCTTGTTGGTTATCTGTTTTATATATAATAGTGTGTATCTGTTAATCCCAAACTCCTAATTTATCCCTCCCCCACCTTTCCCCTTTGGTAACCATAGGTTTGTTATTTATGTCTGTGGATCTATTTTTGTTTGGTGTTTAAGTTCATCTGTATCATTTTGTTTTTTAGATTCCACTTATAAGCGATATCATATGATATTTGTCTTTCTCTGTCTGGCTTACTTCACTTAGTATGATGATCTCTAGGTCCGTCCATGTCGCTGCATATGTCATGTTTGATGTACAATACTATGTAAATTTCAGGTGTACAACATAGAGATTCACAGTTTTTAAAAGTTATGCTCCATTTAAAGTTATTATAAAATAGTGGCTACATTCCCAGTACTTTACAATATATCCTTGCAGCTTATTTATTTTATACGTAGTAGTTTGTACCTCTTAGTCCCTTACCCCTACATTTGTCATTTTCTTGATGGTTCAGGCTCTGACTTCCGTTTCCATTTGGGGGAATTCTGCATCGTGTGAGATTCGGTGAAGCCAGGACTCTGCCCTCCGCTTTGGAAGCCAGGCTCTCTCTCTTGCCATCCCTGGTAGCTCTGGTGCAGGCACATGACAGGCAGTTGGCTAATTGGATGCTTTCTTTGGCATTTTAAATTTGGTTTCCCCTTCCACTCTTGGCCCTTCAATTTCTTTTCTGTAGACGAATCATTTAGAAATATAAGTCAGACCATGTCACTCCTTGCTCAAAATCTTCTAATGCCTTTCCATCATATGTGATACCAAATTCAAAGTCTTTATTGCGACCCCCAAGGTCCTCCACGATCAACTAGTGGCTGATTCTCTGTGTTCACGTCTTATTGCTCTTCCGCTGGCCCATCTGCTCCAGCATCCTTACTGTTCCTACAACTTGCCGAGTACACACTTTGTATCTGCTGTCCCTCGGGCTGAAAGGCCCTTCTCACTGATTTTTACATGGTTCATTCTCTCTCTTTTTAAAAATATTTATTTATTTATTTATTTTGGCTGTGCCGGGTCTCAGTTGTGGCACGTGGGATCTTTTAGTTGCAGCATGCGAACTCAGTTGCGGCATGCATGCGGGATCTAGTTTCCTGACCAGGGATCGAACCCAGGCCCCCTGCATTGGGAGCGTGGAGTCTTACCCGCTGGACCACCAGGGAAGTCCCCATGGTTCACTCTCTTAATGCAGGTTTTATTCAAATGTTTACAGAGAGGCTTTCTATGACGCCTCCTATGTAAAATAGTCACCCCCTTCCCAAGTCCATCTCTGACCCCTTGCCCTACTTTATTTTTCTTCAAAGCACCTCCCACCATCTGATGTTATATTGTTTACTTATTTGTTTACTGCTCTATTTTGTACCTTTCCCACCAGAATGCAAACTCCCTGATGGCCAGGATGCAGCATATCTGTATCTAGCCTGGGGTACGGTAGGTAAGAAAATAGTCATTGAATGAAAACGTGGTAGGGTCAATGGCTTGGGAGTCTCAGTGGGCTCCCAGAATTGCTGCAATGGAGTTTCCAGAGGCTTTCTCAACAAGGAAGCTGTTGGTATTTTGAGTGGTACTGCTCCACACATGGCAGGACATTCAGCATTCTTTACCCTTAGCCGTGACATGCCAGCAGCACCCCTTGTCACCTGATGCTACGGTCTGACTATCCAGCCCCTCCAAATTCACGTGTTGGAAGCCAAACACCTGATTTTTTTTTTTTAATTTTTATTGGAGTATAGTTGATTTACAATGTTGTGTTAGTTTCCGATGTACAGCAAAGTGAATCAGTTATACATATACATACATCCACTCTTTTAATTTTAAGATTCCTTTCCCATACAGGCCATCACAGAGTATTGAGTAGAGTTCCAATGGTGTTAGAAGCTGGGGCCTTTGGGAGGTGATTAGGTCACGAGGGTGGAGCCCTCATGAATAGGATGAGAGCCCTTACAAAAGAGACCCCACAGAGCTCCCCAGCCCCTTTTGCTACGTGAGGACACAGCAAAAAGTCTGCAACAAGGAGAGAGCCCGCACTCGGCTGTGCTATTTCCTTGGACTCCCAGCTTCCAGAACTGTGAGAAATGAATTGTTGTTGTTTGTAAGCTACCAGGTCTGTGGTGTTTGTCATGGCAGCCTGAACGGACTGACATCCACAACCAAAATTATGCAACACGTTTCCAGATTTCCCTTTGGAGGGAAGGTGCAGGGCAGCCCTTGACAGAGTACCAGTGGTAGAGGAAGTGACTGGAGTACAGGAGGCTGTGATCAGAGACTCAGATGCTCTTGTTTTTTTATTGCTCATATTTCTATCTTGGCTCATTCATTTCCACCTTGGTCCCTCCTACTAACCTGTGAGTTCTTTGAGGGCACGAATCATGGTTTGTCGGAGTGTATTAGCCCATTTGAATACATGAATGTATATGTACGTGTATATGTACGCGCGTGTGTGTGTGTGCGCGCGCGCATATATTTGTATTTATATCTTTTCCCCATTGGGCCGCCTGACCTCCACAGCTCAGTTCTTTTCCCCACCCTCTGACCACCAGGCATCACTCAGCAGGTAGAATAAGACAAAGCAGGGGCTCTGACATGATGCACACTGGCCCTTGTGGGACCATCTGTCCCAGCCGTGAGCCTGAATCTGCTCTTGTCACCACGGCTGTGATCATCTCCATTTTACAGATGGAGAAATCGAGGCTCATCTTCTTTACCTGCCACGCATTGATTGATAACCAATCGGTCCTTGTAACCCAGCCTTTGCTCTCGCCTCCATTCCGAAAAGCTCTTCCTCAGCCTCAAGTCATGATTTTATAGGGAAGGCTCCCCAGGTAGGAGGAGAAGGTGCTGATAGCAGTGTCATTATTTTAGGTTGGGGATGACTGATAGACCTGCAGTCGTGCCCTCAGCCTGTGCTAAGTGACCTTGAGAGTGACCTTGGAGTTGGAGCAGCCGCTGCGGCTGGCTGTCACTTGCAGCTGATTCTGCTGCTTTGTCTCGTGAGATGTGAAGTGACTTGACCTCCACTGACATAACAAGTGACGCAGCTGGGACAGGAATTCAATATTCCCTTCTTGGTCTCACCAGGCTCTCTGTGTGCTTGGTGTCTTCTTGACTTCAAATGTGCCTTGTCTGAGAGGACCTGAATCTCCATCACCTTCAATTGTCAACTCCTCTGGCCCCAGGCGTCCCAATGGCTGCCTGGAGAACAGACAGTCCCGCGTGCTCTGTTACTAGGGCTCTAGGGCTTTTGTCCCCATATTCTTTTACCTTGGTGACTTGGGCAGGAACATATATAAACCTTTTGAGTTTAAGGTTTGGAGAGGCTTGGGAGACCCTCAGCCAATTTTCTTAGTCTAGACCCACACCCTCCTTTTTGCCCTTGAACTGAGGCACAAAAAATATGAGTTCTTGTCCTTCAGGCCTGAGCAAAGTGGCCCCCTTTCCCCACAGCGGTGTTTTTTAAACTCTGGGTCACGACCAATTCGAGAGTTGTAAAGTCAATTTTTTACAGTTGTCCAGCATTAAAAAAAATGGATAGAATAAAACTTAAACTATAAAAGTGGTAGTGAAGCTCTGTTCTATGAAGTCTTTTTTCAGTCGTGTGTGTGTGAATGTGTATATGTGTGTGTGTGAGTGTATCCTGCATCACAGTTCAAAATGTATTTCTTATTACATTTTCTCGTAAAAAAAATAGGGGTTCTCAACTTGCAGGTGATGATTTTGATTTGGTAAAACATAGAACAGTATGCCACTAAAAGCATATCAGTCTCTGGAGGGAGCGGGATAGGTATGTGTGTTTTATTTATTTATCTATCTATCTATCTATCTATCTATTTATTTATTATTTTTGGCTGCACTGGGTCTTTGTTGCTGCGTGCTGGCTTTCTCTAGTTGCAGCGAGCGGGGGCTACTCTTCATTGCGGTGCGCAGGCTTCTCATTGCCGTGGCTTCTCTTGTTGCGGAGCACGGGCTCTAGGCGCGCGGGCTTCAGTAGTTGTGGCAC
>NC_041228.1:73601182-73657361 GCF_002837175.3 Physeter macrocephalus
CACTCCACACACACACACACACACACACACACACACACACACACACACACACACACACACACACACACACACACCCCGCTGTTCTTGAGAACAACAATATCTTATCCATCTGGATAGCCCCTTATTCCTGAAACAGTGCCTGGCGCTCAGGGGTACCCAATAAATGCTTATAATTGTCAAATGACAAAGCTTCGAAGGTTAAAAGGTGGAATCTATGTCGTTTTCTTTCACCATGCCCAGCACACACTTGGCACTTCATAAATCACTGGGTGTGATCGTGATGACTTATGGAAAACAAAAACACAATCATGAGACGCTGCATGAATCAAAGGCACAGGTGTGATGAACAGCCGCAGAGCGGGGTCGGCCTTCACGACAGAACAAAGCTCTCTTTCCCCCTCAGTGCACTTCAAGAAACCCATCCAAACCAGGAAATCTCAGAGACAGAGTGGCTGTCATCTCCCTAAGTAATAGAGCCTATCTCCTCTTAACCTTTGTGACCCTCAAAAACCAGTAAATTCCTTCTTTTATCTATCCCAAATCCTTTATATTACCCCCTAAGCCAATTTTCTGTTGTACTGTATTCAATGGGAATTGAAAACAGCTGGTCACCATCTGCTGTAGATTAATTCTTCATGTACTTGAAGCCTATAATTAGGTCATTCCTCAGCCTGCTCTTCTCCAGGCTAAATATCTTCTTTCTTTTAGCCCTTCCCCAAAGGTTTTATTTTCCACTTATTTAATTGTCTTCCTAGTGTTACTCTCAGCATCAGGCTTTCTGCTCTCCATACACCTCAAGTGGAGGAGGCTGATCAGTGTGAAGGGTTATGGGTGGTGAAGGTCACCGCTGCCCCTTTTGAGGAGTCTTTTTTTCTGTGAGTTGTTTATTTTCAGAGGGCCATTTAGAAATGAACAGCAGCCTTTGACTGCCACAGTGAAATTGGAAACAGAGTAATCAGACGGTTGTGCTTTGCTTCCACCCTAATTCCAGATACACTGGACAGTCGCCTTGACTTTGCACCCCCAATTCTGTGAGATGGCCAGTGCAAACCTACAGGGAGTAATTTCACTCTTGATCATGGATGCATCACTAGAACAGCATTTTGGAAGTGTCTTGGAAGCCTGGAAGGTCAGTGACAGCTGGAGACAGATTTTTAACTTTAAGCTCAGGAAACAAGCGTCTGGTAGAGAGAAGTGTTCTCCCTCTTAGGTCCAGGAAATATCCTGCATGTGGAGTAACCCCGGTGTCCAATCAGCATTCTCCAAGGCAGTGGTTTTTACTTTTGTTCTTTCTGGAATTATGTATATGCAACCCATTGCCTAATATCCATATTTTTTAATGAAATACAGGAATATTTTGTGGATCCATCAATTTTTGAAATGATTGAAATCGTATCTTCGCTTCTGGGGCTTTCTTCTCTGTCTCTCAAAAGTGTGTTGGACTTTTGGTTGGAAGAAGTTACCCTCTGCTTATCTGTCCTCAAAAGACTCCATCATTACTCAGAAATGATGGCCAGACTGGGTGAGGTTCTTCGCCTAACTCTCTTGACTCTCCCCTCCAGCTGCACACGCACCATGACTTAGCCAGAAACAGCCCCTAATGCGTGGATTCTGTGATTTCATGTGCACAGTCCCTTCATGAGGTAGATAGCATCACCCTCATTTTCACAGATGAGACAGATAAAGAGAAATTGTTTTTAAATGTGCTTACGGTGGCCTAGGCAGCAGAGCTGGGATTTGGATCCACGTCTGGTTGGTCTCTAGTGTCATCATGGCCGCCTCTGCATGCTTGTTAAACTGCAGACGTCAGGATCCCATGCTCAGATTCCGAGTTGGGAGATGGGGCCCAGGTACCTGCCTTTTCAGTCAATTAACCCAGCAGAGCTGATGCAGGTAACCCAAGTCCCATGCATACAAAAACACTGTCTAACTTGGTCCCTGAATTAGAAAATTTAGGTCACTGTTCCTCAAACTCTGTCATACATCTACCCAGGAGCTTGTTGAGAAGAGGTCTGGCTTCCACTCCGCAGCTTCTGAGTCAGAAGCAAGGAAGGGTCGAGTCTGGATGCTGTATTGTTTTGTTTTCAGTGTTTGTTTAATTATTTATTTATCTATTTATTTGGTTGTGCCGGGTCTTAGTTGCAGCATGTGGGATCTCTAGTTGCAGCATTCAGGCTCTCAGTTGCAGCACGCGGGATCTAGTTCCCTGACCGGGAATCGAACCCGGGCCCCCTGAGTTGGGAGCACGGAGTCTTAACTGCTCGACCGCCAGGGAAGTCCCTGGACGCTGTATTGTTAACGTGCAGCCTGGGGTATATTCTGAGTCACTCTGAAGTTTGGAAACCACTGGTGTGAGTCCTCCTGCCAGAGGTATCCTATGCCCAGCACTTCTAGATGCTTTTGTGGAAGATGGAGGCTGGTAGGGTGGAAGACGGGATGGTATGGTCTTAGAGCTCTTGGCTTCCTGAATGTGGAAGGAGCTCTTGGCTAAGGAAACAGTGGGGAGATGACCCCTGAGAAAGCCTGCTTCCTCACCTCCTACAGAAGAAACTTTGACCCTAAGGATGAAAAGCCATGGTTTTGAAAGCCAAGTGTTGCATTTGATATCAGAAGTCCAGCGAAGGGATAACCATCCGTTATGATGTCGTAGCAGGTAGTGTTGCCTTGGCAACACAGCAGGAGACTTACCGAGGAGATAGAAGAACAGATGGGCAGGTGTCATTCCTCGGAGAACACAGGGGTGACAGAGGTTTACTAAAATGGGCAAGGTAAAAAAATACTTGGCACCCTGAGAAAACCAGTCATAGAGATGACAACTCACAAGAGTTGGTTTATGAATATATTTTAAATCTACAAAATAATGTTTTAGCAGCAGCGTCAGAAGAATCCTCACAGACGTCTGAGAAATCTTCGTTCTATGGACCCTCCTTTGCAAGCAGCTTTCTAGTAAGTCACATTCTGTACCATATGCTAGTAATATACTTTGTGAGGGAAAATGAGGTGGGGGTTTGCACTTAAAAGCCAAAGCTACACAAGGATAATTAAACTGTCACTGGATGACCTGAAGAGAATTGATTGAATTCAGCACAGCAATTTCTTGAGTCAGTATGTATCAGGTAAATAGATGGAAATAAGTTTGAAGGTTCAGGCACACTTGTATTTAAATTTCCGTGTGATAATATTTATAGGCGATATTTAAAAATGGATCTAATTTTAATTCCCTAGATGAATTGTGACCCCTATTTATTTAATTCGTTTTTACTTTGAACCAAGGAAAGGTTATTACTTGACACTTCAACATCTATACTCCATCAATTCCTCAAATGCATGAAAACCTAATGAAGATTATTGGGGGGGGACCCTCTCTACTTCAGTAATTCAACTTCACTAGTTCCTTAAGCACACAATTACTAAATTTAAATCGTTTAAAAGGAAACATATGCAATCTATAAAAATGTTTATCCCATCACTTGATAGAGATCAAGCAGGTTTTCTGCCAAGTTAGGCAGTAAGCAGATGCTGACCTTATCAGATAGGGCACGGGAATTCCTCACATTTTTCTTGTTTGAACTGGTCTGTGAGCTCTAAGGATGGGGAAAAAAATGACACCTTATGCACGTGAATGAATTCCCCTCTGGATACTCCTTGGGATACCCTGAGAGACCGAATCCTTCCTATCGACAGGAGTATTCCCAGTTTTTGTTGGGCTGCTTCCCAGATCCTGTGCGATCCTACCCTTCCTCCTCCTGACTCCCTGTAATTTACCTAGTCTAACATCTCCTTTTGCTTCAGAGCCTGGTAGATGGTAAATGGAACACCTTCCGATCAGAGCATCTCTCTGCCTTTCTTTGGAGGCATCTGATTTTGCCTTATTCCCCTGTCGTCTCATAACCGCTCTGGGTCCCTGTGTTCCACTCTGCGTCACAGGTGACATCTTCAGTCTTCCCAGGATGAACTTCCCACACTGCTTCCTCCTGTGAGAAGTGGAGCCCCTGAAATCCAATTCTGAAGCAGGCAGACTTGCTCAGGACATCGATGGAGAGCTGAACTAAGCTCAGGGCTGTGGGGGACCCGCGCTGTTTATTCCTGGTCACCAAAGTCCCACCCTGTCCTTACGTCAGCACTAAGGAAGGTAGTTGTGGGGAAAATTGAGATCCGCTTTTACAGTGTGACCAAGTGAGAAAGTTATGGAATAACCTCAGTAAATACTTCCCACTTAGGGGTTTTCCTGGAGGTCAAGTGGTTAAGACTTTGCCTTCCAATGCAGGGGGTGCAGGTTCAATCCCTGGTCGGGGAGTTAAGATCCCACATGCCTCATGGCCAAACAACCAAAACATAAAACAGAGGAATATTATAACAAATTCAAGAAAGACCTAAAAAAAAATCCACATTAAAAAAAAAAATCTTAAAAAAAACCCAACCAACACCTCCCGCCTAGAACATAGAAAAAAGAGAAGAGCCATTGTTGGTGATAAGCCCAGAGCTCAAGCCTTCTATTGCTGATAAATTACAGGATCCCAGAGTCTCAGGAGCGTCGGGGTCACCTCATTGCTGGCAGTGGAGTCAGTTTTCTGGTTAGCGGATCTGGAAGTATCAGGTTCTGACTCCTGGGTGCCCTTGTCCAGTCCCTTTTCGGGGCCATTGGAGAGTTGCACATGGGATGATGTGGGGTGTGCTCAAAGCAGTTCACTTTCTGTTGGTGCAAATACTTGGGCCTTGGGATTGCTTTAGAAAATGAGAACTTGTGGGCTCTCCTTCACTAGATCTGAGTTTCTCTGGTTTTTGTTTTTCTTTCCTATTTCTGGCAATGCAACTCCCTTAAATCATTATTTTAGGTTCCAGGATTCCATTTGCTCATAACCACTGGCAGAAATCCTGTGTGTCTGTTTCCCAGCATGGGGTCAGGTCACGCTCTCCCATGCCCCTGGCTTTCAACTGGAGAGATGAGTTTTCTTCTTTTTAAAAAAATTTATTTATTTTATTTATTTTATTTTTGGCTGAGTTGGGTCTTCATTGCTGCACACGGGCTTTCTCTAGCTGCAGTGAGCGGGGGCTGCTCTTCGTTGCAGTGCACGGGCTTCTCATTGCGGTGGCTTCCCTTGTTGTGGAGCACGGGGTCTAGGCGCGCAGGCTCAGTAGTTACGGCGCACGGGCTCAGTAGTTGTGGCTCGCAGGCTCTAGAGCGCGGGCTCAGTAGTTGTGGCGCACGGGCTTAGTTGCTCCGCGGCATGTGGGCTCTTCCCGGTCAGGTTCTGACTCCTGGGTGCCCTTGTCCAGTCCCTTTTCGGGGCCATTGGAGAGTTGCACATGGGATGATGTGGGGTGTGCTCAAAGCAGTTCACTTTCTGTTGGTGCAAATACTTGGGCCTTGGGATTGCTTTAGAAAATGAGAACTTGTGGGCTCTCCTTCACTAGATCTGAGTTTCTCTGGTTTTTGTTTTTCTTTCCTATTTCTGGCAATGCAACTCCCTTAAATCATTATTTTAGGTTCCAGGATTCCATTTGCTCATAACCACTGGCAGAAATCCTGTGTGTCTGTTTCCCAGCATGGGGTCAGGTCACGCTCTCCCATGCCCCTGGCTTTCAACTGGAGAGATGAGTTTTCTTCTTTTTAAAAAAATTTATTTATTTTATTTATTTTATTTTTGGCTGAGTTGGGTCTTCATTGCTGCACACGGGCTTTCTCTAGCTGCAGTGAGCGGGGGCTGCTCTTCGTTGCAGTGCACGGGCTTCTCATTGCGGTGGCTTCCCTTGTTGTGGAGCACGGGGTCTAGGCGCGCAGGCTCAGTAGTTACGGCGCACGGGCTCAGTAGTTGTGGCTCGCAGGCTCTAGAGCGCGGGCTCAGTAGTTGTGGCGCACGGGCTTAGTTGCTCCGCGGCATGTGGGCTCTTCCCGGACCGGGGCTCGAACCCGTGTCCCCTGCCTTGGCGGGCGGATTCTTAACCACTGCGCCACCAGGGAAGCCCGAGTTTTCTCCTTAATCTGCCCTGGGATGTTCCCCCGGCCTCCTCTGTCACCTGTGTCTGCCAGGAGGGACTTTGGTCTGATCCCTCCTTCTCAAAGGCTGTATTCGGGAGAGTCTATCCAGATCTTGGGAATGAAGAGTTGAGCAAAGAGCAGTGATTATTCATTCACCCCATTCCCTAGCCCTTGAAACTGGACAGACTCGCCACACACCACACGTGGGCCGGCTTTCCAAAGCAAGCCACGCGTGATACTGGTGGGAGTGGTTGCATATTCTAAACAATATCCACCATTAAACATTGTTTAGTAGTGTTTAAGGAATGTGTTCCTTTCCTTCTCCCAAAAGTCTTCTTACACTCTCTGGTCTTCTGGGCTGAACTCTTAGCCCTAGAGTCAGAATTCATACTCTGTCCCCCTGGAACCCTGGGCCCCCTTCTTGGCAGTTTGAATGGTGGCATGCCCTGGTTTTCATGTCTGTCTGTTGCTCCAGTCTTGGCCCCCTCCTCACGGCCTCTGATCTCACTCCAGCCCTGTAATCCAAGAAATCCTGAGCATCCCCAGGACCGGAGGGAAAACACACAGTGGGGAAACATTTCTTTGCCTTCTTCGTCTCTACATTTCCTAGTGTCTTTGTTCCTGGAACAACTAAATAATCCGGAGGGAAAAGTTAGAAAAAAGCACCTTCCTTGGGAACAGTGCCCAGCCCCCTGAAACTGTTCCTCCCAGCAGTCAGGGCTCTGAGAGATCAGTGCTGAGCACACGATGAGAACGTCATGAACGGACTTTGCTTTGGTCGGTCCTTGGATCTGGGGTCCTCCCTACGGGCGACCTAACTGGGCTGTCCTTTTGAACAGAAGGCGGGTATGTCATGCTTTGGGGTTGTCTCCCTCCTTCCTCATCCCCCCCTACTTCCCTCTTTAACTCGCTTTCTCTTCTAAAGATTTACTGCGTACCTATTATGTGTTGAGTGCAGTGCTCTGTGTTGGGAATAGGGTGGTGTACACAGACAGACACTGTCGGTCCAGTGCGGGGAGAGTCAAGGCATCACGTATTATCGTTGTGAAAAGTGCTATGATGGGGAGGTGTACAGGGCGCTATCGTAGAGCAGAGCAGGGTTGCCTAATCTGGACATGGGAGGGTCAGAGAAGCCCTTCAGTCACTTTACAGTTGAGACCTGAAGTGAATAGGAGTTAACCGGGGAAATTTAGACTTGGTGATGATGGTGATGAACGGGCAGTAAAAAGAATTTAGGCAGCAGATGTCTAACTGATGTCAGCCATGTCTCCCTTCTGCTAAGATCTGGTTAGAGTGGACTCCAAAGCCCATCTCACATTCTGCAGAAGTTCAAAGTCGGCCTCAAGATCGCTGGGCCTGGTTTTGGGGCTTGTGTCTCTTATCCTTGGCAAACTCTGCCCTTTCCTTAATTGCTACAAAAGCTACTCACACAAAGAAGTTAGTCGTGGACTTAACTTTCTTCGGCATTTAGGGGTCACACTTCTTGGCCAAATTAGGCAGAATAAGAAATCAGAGACTTCGTTTTGAAATGTCCTTTGCTTGCACGACCTCAGGGGCTTCCTCCCTTCTCCTTCACCCTTGAATGGCCCAGTCCTGCGCCCTGTTCCTGTTCTCCTGTCTCCTCGCCCCCTTTCATTTGTCCTTACTACCGCCTCTCAGGACAAACCCGCGGAATCCCTCTCACTCTTCATCTGCTCGGGGTCTTATCTTTTACCAGTGGTTTCCTGAAAATGCAAACCCTGGACTCCCATGGTGGGAAACCCAAGCACTGAGACTGCCTGTAGAGGAGAAATATTGAGTCGTGAGTTCTCCTGCTCTCCCAGGATCATTCCGTACATATTCTCAGGCATAGGGATGGTGGTAACGTAAGCTACCCACTTGCAGAGATCACGTCTATTCCTGCTGCTGCTCCGGCAATAGTACAGTCACCACGGCTACGGCTCTTCCTTCTCTTGTTTCTACTGCTTCTCGTTGAGTACTTACTGGATGAAGCCCCTTACGTCTGTCATTTCGTCTCATCATCACAACACCATTAATTACGTGGTATCCCCATTTTACAGTTAAGGAAATTAAGGCTTAAAGACTTTAAGTAGCTTAAAGTCACTCAGCCAGCAGAGGGGGGTGACAGCCCATCTTGAAGCCATACACTGAATCATCATAATAGCACGGTCACTGTTACAAAGCCCCTTTCCACGTTCCTTGGCGTTCATTATAATACAGGTCAGGTGTGCGCCTTCGTGTAGAGTGGTTAACGGTGCCATTCAAACTGTGACACAGTCTGTGACTGAAAATAGCTACCTTAGCTGAAAAAAATGGAGAAGTATCTTCCCATCTGTAATGAAAGTCAATGAGGAAATATATTTGAAAATTCAGTTCTCTTTTCAGAGATGGTTTAGCAATATACACAAATACAACTAGAGAGTGAGGCACACTTGCCACAGCTGGACTGTGTTCCGTTTCAGTTTCCTACCGGGTTTCACAGTCGCACTTGTGGATATGATTTCACACTGAAATATTTGCATGAGAGCAAGCTTGTGATTAACTGCATATGGCTTGAGTGTTCATCTGTGAACATGACGAAGCACTGTTTTTACTTATTCCTTGCTTCTCAGTAAAACAATCAAAATCCTGACAAATAATATCTAATATATTTGAGGACTGCAGGTACAAATTTCCGCATTAGTACTTCTCTCCCTTCCTATCTCCAAATGGGTAACTCAGAATCACTCCCAATAAGCTTTTCCAAAATGTTACCTGTGAGCTGTGGTTCAAGACGCTTCACACGTTCCCGCAGCACTCTGCTTTTAAGTGTCTACAAATATGGAATTGAAATGCAAGATTTTCATGCTTTAGTGAGATTTACAGTCAGAAAATTAGTGTCTGCATTTTGGCTTCAATATCTACCAGGTCGGTGACTCGCCAGCCTCAGACTTCTTTTCTGTCGGATGGGGTTGTTTAAAAATATGGAGGTCTAGGGACTTCCCTAGTGGTCCAGTGGTTAAGACTCCGCGCTTCCAATGCAGGGGGCCCGGGTTCAATCCCTGGTCAGGGAACGAGATCCTGCATGCCGCAACTAAGACCCAGAACAGCCAAAGAAATAAATAAATAAGTACGTACGTATTACAAAAACATGGAGGTCTAGGGAAATATGCGAGTTTCCAGAAGCATACGGTAGGGAGTGGGCAAAATTGTTGAAGGTGATCAAAAGGTTCAAACTTCCAGTTATAGAATAAATAAGTCCAGGAGATGTGATGCACAGCTTGGTGATAATAGTTAATGATACTGTATTTACATTTAAAAGTCGCTCAGAGAGAAGATCTTAGAAGTCCTCATCACAAGAAGAAAACCTTTGTAACTCTGAGCGGTGACGGTTGTGTTGATCATTTAGCAATATAGACACATATCGAACCGTTATGCTGTACGCTTGAAACCAATATAATGTTTTATATCAATTATATCTCGATAAAAATTACATTACAAAATTTTTAAACGTATATAGAAAAAAGAAAGACTATTATGACCTCACTTTTGGTGGGTTAGACATCTGGCGAGTTTCATAATCAAAAAAATTATTCGTAAAACTATAGTGTATCCGTATTAAAGAAAGGAAAAGAAATACTGAGGTCTGGGGAAAGAATAAGCATTTCCCGAATACCACATATCAGAAACCCCCCCGTTAAGTCCTTCACATCTGCAATGACGTTGAATTCCCATGACACTCCTCTACGGTAAATAACATTATCCTTTGCTTACAGACCAAGAGGCAGAGGCTAGGGAAGTCCAGACATGCTGGGACCCACTCACGGGCAGGATCAGTGGCAGAGAGCATCCAGACACCTTCCTAGGAGAAGGGAGCCCGTGCAGCTGAACTTTGTTTCGAAATCCTCTGTTTCCTAGTTCTTCTATGACCAAGTTCGTCTTCAGCACACAGCCGCGTCCACCGCTGGACGGTGTCCAGCGAAGCCTTCCCTGTGGTCCTTGCCCGAGTCCTCCTCCTCTGGGCTTGCCGATGAGGGCAGGCCCCTCCCACTAATCCTCCTCCGGTTCTTGTTAGTCCACATTGTTATCTCTCAGTCCACACGTGGGGCTGTGTGTTTGCGCCCCTCCCCTTCTGAGTCTCATCCTCGGGCAGCCTTCTTTCTTGTCTGGGGCTTCTTCCTTTTCTCTGAGATGCCTGTTCAGGATCACTATCTTCTTAAAACATTGAAAGGCCAACATACGATATGAAAATACTCCCTCTTTCTTTGTGTAGAAGGAAAAGTATGACACTTCTGCCTAACTCTAAGTTGGTAAATTTATCCCTCCAACTATTTCCTTTCCTTCTCCCTCTGGGTATATTACAAAGTATTTCAACTTGGACCCTTTGAAAATTGAATTAATGATTTTCTTCCTGGAGTCTCCAAGCACCTTCTTCTGGGGTCCAGCACCTCCTTCCCCCTTTCCCCTCTCTTTCCCTCCTTTCCACCTTTTATCCCTCTCCTTCCCCCATCCTATCACTTACTTCCTTTACTTTGGCTCCACGTCACCCAAGCCAGAAACACAAGAAGCGTCCTCAATGCCTCTGTCTTCCTCATATTCCACGGGTACCATGTCCTATTTATAGCAGCTCCTAATTGATCCATCTTCATTTCCTTAAAAATAGGAAATCAGGGACTTCTCTGGTGGTCCAGTGGTTAAGAATCCGCCTTCCACTGCAGGGGGCACAGGTTCGATCCCTGGTCAGGGAACTAAGATCCCACAGGCCGCAGGACATAGTTGTCACACGCCGCAACTACTGAGCCCGCACGCTCTGGAGCTCGCACCACAACTGGAGAGAAGCCCGCGCACCGCATCGAAGATCCCACGTGCCGCAGCTAAAACCAAACGCAGCCAAATAAATAATTTTTTTAAAAATAGGTGCTTTTGATGAGGTAAAGTAGGAAGTACACAGGATCACCTATGAAGCATTGTTGCAGAAAAAGAAAAAAGGACATTTAATCTAAATCTGATTAAATCTTTAGATCTAGCTATAGTTTACAGGAAATTCAGGAGATAGAGGAACATGTTAACTGATACCGTATGGATGCAATCAGCAGAATCCAGAAAATGAGAAATTCTGTAGGTTTCTCCAACAAATAAGTGGCAATAAAAATAGCACAACAAAAAGAGTAGGGAGGGACTTCCCTGGTGGCACAGTGGTTAAGAATCCACCTGCCAATGCAGGGGACACTGGTTTGATCCCTGGTCCGGGAAGATCCCACATGCCGTGGGGCAACTAAGCCCGTGCGCCACAACTACTGAGCCTGCGCTCTAGAGCCCGCGAGCCACAACTACTGAAGCCCGTGCACCTAGAGCCTATGCTCTGCCACAAGAGAAGCCACCGCAATGAGAAGCCCGAGCACCGCAACAAAGAGTAGCCCTCGCTCGCCGCAACTAGAGAAAAGCCCGCGCGGAGCAACGAAGACCCAAAGCAGCCAAAAAAAGAAAAAAAAAAGAGTAGGGAAATCGTGATGGTATAAAGAGACATAAAAGACATCAATTGAATGCAATGTGTGCGTCTTTTATTGGATCCTGATTTGAACAAACACGTGTATGAAAAAAGTTTTGAGACATTTAGGGAAAAATTGAAAATATATTGAGTATTAAATGATATTGAGATTAATATTAACTTTATTATTTGAGATAATGATTTTGTGGTTTATGTTTTAAAAAGTCCTTTTGTGTTAGTTTGTTGGTGTTACATTCTGAAGTATTGATAGATAAAACAATATGTTTAGCACTTATTTTGTGCTATACACAAAATACACAGTTTTTAAAGCATTTTTACATACAATAACTCATTTAATCTGTATAGTAACCTTACTAGGTAGGTATTATTATTATCCCCATTTTACAGACTGGGAAACTGAGGCACAGAGCGGTTAAGTAACATGCCCAGGGTCTTGCAGCCTGTAAGTGGTGGATTCAAATATATCACAAGTTTCTTGTTTCCTGTTGTCTCCCAGACTTTGTTCACACGCTCACATATTTCCATAGCTGTAGTTGTAATACACTGAAAATCAGATACTCAGACTTATGTTTATTAGCACATTCTAAACATTTCCCCCCAATTTTACACAAACCTAAACGTTACAATTTTAAATGACTGTATCACATTCTACTGAATCATAACTCAGCATCACAATCAGTTTGATTGTCTCTCTTTGGAAATTTAGGTTGTTTTCAAGTTTTTCTGTTACATGTAATACTAGAATGATTGTGTTAATGCATGTAGCCTTTTATTTCTTTAATTTTTTTTTACTTAGGATAAAAACCTTAACATCAGACTAGTTGTAAAAGAATGTAAATGGTTCCATCATTCTTGATGTGTAATGAAATCAAGAAAAGCTGTGTAAATATGTACCGTTAATAGCATAAGAATCTTGTTTTCTTCCCAACTGTACTTAATTTTTGCTAGGTATTCTTGCTTACTTTTGAATATGTGTGCAGTAAGGGGTTCCCTGGTGGCCTAGTGGTTAGGATTTGGGCTTTCACTGCTGTGGCCCAGATTCAATCCCTGCATGGGAAACTGAGATCCCACAAGCCACATGGTGTGACCCCCAAAATTTAAAAATAATAGGTATATAGTAGAATTTCTCTTTTTTCATTTTCACTTATTTATTAGGAATTTTGGATAATTTTTAATAGAATGTTTCTTTCCGTTTTTAACTGCTGTATTTGCTGCAAATATCTTTCTAATCTATTGTTTCTTTACAATTTTAATTTTAATAGTTACCTTCAAAGAAAGTAAAAACCTTTTTATGGATCAAAATGGTTTGTCTCTTCAGCTATAATATCTCCTGTTTCTTGACTTTTAGAATGTCAGCATTCTAATACAAATATTGTGGGTTATTTGTTTATGGCCAGAGGGCTATTTGATTTTTGGTACACGTGGATTAAATTGCTAAGAATCAGTAGAAGTCCCAGAAGTATCTCAGCAGAGCTCTGAAGGATAGTTGGAGTGTCATGGAAAGCTGTGCAGATAGCTGTCTTCCTCACCATATCTACACCATGCTGTAGCAGTTCACAACTTAATGCCCACTGCTACTGAATTTATTTACAGTTCGAAGACCTGGAATCCTTTCCTGCAACACAGATCTGGCCCAAGACAGCAATTCCTCCAGTTTTATAGGCTACAAAGCTATTTGGAGGAGTATTTGAGGTGAACTGGCAGGTGCACATCTAATACTGTTATTTGTCTAGGTGTGTGCAATGGCATGTGACAATGTCGGGATATTATTAAGGAAGGTTGGTTGTCAATGCCCACGTGTCTCCTAAATTGGCATTTACCATCTATAGATTCCACACTATCCCAGATCAGGTTCTCAGCTTTAAAGCTTCAAACATTTAACATTTTAAGCACACTTGGTATGAATCCGGCCATCGGGGGCCGACCCCCATTAACTCAGGTGACAAAAGACTGATGTATACATCAACGTGCCAGGATTATTTTGCAGTGGGAACTCTGAGCGTCCCTTTGACGGGGAGATTTAGGCCAGTATGACGAGCACGTGCTCCCTCTCCTGGCAGCTCTCTTTGGGGAGTAAAATTATACTCAGGAGATTCCCTAGTGAATACAGAATCAGAGCAAAGAGGAGTTGTCTGATTTAGATAATCACATTGGGGTTCGAGCCCACTGACTGTAGGGCTGGGTCTGTGGGTCGCTCCCTTCATCAGAGTTTGTGTGGGTACCATCTTCACGTTTCCTGATTCTGTGTGTGAGGCTGACCGTGCTTTCAAGCTCACTCTTTCTTCTGATGGGGTTCAATATAATTGAACCGGATTGCCTGGTTACAAGCACACAGCAAGTCGGCCTTCCTATGGTAGTTCTCGAGTCCTCTTGGATTGGCGTTTTGGGTGTTTCTGACCACATTTCAACAGTCTCTTGGGTTAACCAGATGACTGACCTCTTACATGAAAGGTAGACTCACCAGCTTAGCTCTTTGGGGACAACTCCTTTCCATGTTCTTGGGGGGTGGTCACTTTGTGTTACCTGCTTTGGCTCTCTACACTGTGGTCCAGGGAAAGTGAGGAGTTTTGGTCTCTGTGTCCTTCAATCCCTGGCATCTCCTTGTTGCCCCTTCTTGGGAATTCTCCTCGTTCAGACAGTTGGTCTTCACCTATCTTTGCAAACGTCAGGCCGTGCAAATTTGGGGCTTGGTTTTCTTCCTTCAAAAGTCGCTCGTGAGCCCTCCTGAGCTAACACGCAAGGCCCAGACTGATCTGCGGGGCCACCCGGGCCTCCAGCTGCTTCATCTCAGCACCCGCCCTCCGCGGCTGCCCTCTCCCGGGCTCCCCTCCCTCTTCTCTCACCTGGTCCTGGTTCCTGGCCTCATGCCTGGCTCACCAAGCCCAGGCGAGCTCTGCCAGCTGCTTGGTGATGGATGACACTCAGGGACACGCTGGCAGTTTGGCCACGTCCCAGGACAGTCTTTGTTAAAACCAACAAAATAAAATGTGCCTGAATAGATAATGTACTACTTCGGGGAAAAATTTTAAGATGTTTAAAAGTATGTTAAGAATAGTCAATTTCACAGTATTTCCCAGTGCCTGGCACAATAGCTTGGGCTAGTAAAACAAAGAAACAAAAGAGCAGAAGTGAATCGTTTTTTCGTTACAAAGATATATCAAATGTAGTTAACTGTTCATAAACACCATGCCAAAACAATAGCATTTTTGTTATCAGAACTGTTGATTAATCAGGAATTTATAAAGCTTATCAAATGTTGTAGTTGTAAAAGTTCATCTTCACACTGATTCTATCACTTTGTGGGCAAGGACACAGCACTGGCTAGAGCCAGGTTGTATAGAATTCACATCTTCTTGTTCTGAGTTGAAGGCTCTTTCCATTATAATTGATGACACAGAATCATTTCCTTCAGGGATCAGCACCCCAAAGGCAAATGGGTAGACAGGTAGAGGTGAGCATGTGGCTTAGAACTCAGCCCGAATTGGGATCCAGCCCTGGCTCTGCTGGTGCCAAAGCCGAGGGACCCTGGACAAGTTAATTCAGCATTCTGAGCATCAATGATTTTCCAGCGGAGAAGCGGAAATAATAATAAAAGCAAATAATGAGAATTATTACCATATAATAAAGTGGTAATAATGCACATAAAGTACACAAAGAGATTAGTCAAATAATAGCTTTTATTACATATATATGTATTACATCGTTATGTAGCCGCTGTGTCATCAGTCTAATCAGTGGAGACAGAAAAGCTGGATGGTCAAGGCTTCTGAGGATGCGTAAGAATTCTCTTCTTATAGAACAGGGTGTTGTCACGTTAGCCTGGTGGTTCTCATGGAAGCTTTTGGTGGGAACATCATTTTGGTGGTACTGAATTATATATTTCATAGTTATTTGCTCCAATGGTGTTCTATTTGAATTCCTGAAAAGAAAATGATGAGCTTGAAAACCAAGTTGGAAAAATAAGTAATTAGATTGAATGTAGGTCATGGTGAACCTGACTCTTTGTTGAAAATGTCCCCTTTTTGAGAATACAAACAAATCCTGTATTTGTGTAGGACTTTGAGTGTATGAAGTACTTTCATATCTATGATCTCATCACATCCTCATGATACTTTCTGAAATAGTGTGTTATTTACATTTTCATACATGAAGAAATTGAGCCTCAATTTATTTTTTATTAGAATCCCATCTAGGATTCTAATTTCCGGACTTTTCTTCCACGTGGCCACCAGCCCTGGAGAAATGATGCCTGTACGTGACTAATGAAAGGCAGGCTTCTCACAAACATGTGCTTTTCTTGCCAAGTGCCTTCTTCATCAGGCTGTTACATGTCGTGGTTGACAGCTGCAGTGACAGGCACTAAGAGAACGCCTCCTCTATGTCTGAGACCGTGTCAGTGTTTTGATGTGTGTGTGTGCCAGGCATTGCTTATTTGCTCTTAGACCCAGTGTCACCCTTTTTCTCTGCTCTGGATCTCCAGGAATTACCTTTCCCAGGCCACCCTGTCTTCTGACCTCTCCCTCCTCCAGGCAAGGAGACGACAGGGTGGTGGAGCCCTTTCTCCCCGTTTCCATCTGCCTTGTGTGGGCTCTCCACAACCAGCTAGTTCTTCTCTGTGGTGTTAATTCTCCTGCCCCACCATGGTCCTAGCTCCTGCTAGGGACCCTGACGCCTGGGCTCTGTACAGCTACCACCTTCCTTTGACCTGCTGGCAGCCAGTCTCAGGATGAGCTCTTTATTCTGTTTGGTTCCTCTTAGCTCTTCCATACCCTGTGGGATCAAACCCCTGCCTTGAATTCTGTCTGTGTGAAAGACCTGGAGTGGTTTTGTTTCATGACCAGTCCATGCAGCTACAACAGGATATTTACATCTAACTTTGAGAGCATTCCTGGGAGGAGGTAACACTATTATCTCCATTTACAGGCAAGGAAACTGAGGCTCGAAAGAGGCAAATGATGTGGCCAGCCTCATACAGTCCATAAATGGGAGCTCTGGGGCTCAAATCCAGCACTCTCCAGAAGACAGGTGACTCTGATTGAGTGCATTCCAGTGTCAGGCCTTGGGACCTGAGGGTGCCTGTATGCACCAGCCCTTGTGGCCCTCACAGCCTCCCCGGTTACCGATGAGCACCCAGAGTTCAGAGACATTAGCTCGCCAAAGGTGCAAAGCTAGTAAGCAGCAGAGCAGATTCAAACCAGATCTTTTCTGACTCCAAGCTTGTTCTTTCTACTCCTACAAGCGCTTCCCAAAAGTTAGCGTGTATCACAGCTGCAGTGGTGTGGTGTGGTTGAGATATAAATTCCTAGTCCCTACCCCCAGAAATTCCAGTTCAGTAGCTTTGAGAAGGGGCTCAGGAACAGGCACTTTGCACATCTGCCCTAAGCGACGCTGAGGCAGAAGGTCCGTGGGAACCGCATGGGGCCGACCTCAACCTCCTTGCCTCCCGCAGCCCACCTGTGACACCCGTGCAGCCTCTGCATCCTCTCCCCACCTGCCTCAGTTTCCTTGTCTGTAAAGTGAAAGGTTGGACTGGATAATCTCCAAGGTGATGCTAGGTCTCTGCGGAGTCCCCTATGCTCCCAAGGGGACCACTGCTGTGCCACTGAGCCCTCCCAGGGCACAGCTGAGGGCTGGGGGTCTGGGGTTTCTCATGGATCCCCCAGGCTGCGAGATCCGACGGGAACCCTGTGGCTTAAGAGTAAAGGCAAGCCCTGTTTATCGGTTTGCAGTAGTTGGCAAACTGGCATTTAAAAAAGGAAGTGAATTGTGGAGTGCGGGTTTTAATTCAGGGAGATATTTGAAGAACTCAGTGTTTGCTCTGAGAGGTCATTAAATAAGTTTTGTTCCCACACTCTCTGGAAAAATGATGCTTCATTAAAATGGCAACATGAGGTGTAGAGAAAACGGTGAAATTGGGAACCCTGAAAAGACACATTCACTAGGTTCCACTTAAAATGTAAAAGGAGTGTAAAGAAAACAAATGGACATTTTCTTGAGGCAGCTGAGCGATACAAAACACAGGCATCTTTGTCTCCTTCTTGAAAACTTCCACAATGGGTTCTCCTTTCTTCCTCTTGACTAATCTCTGCTTCTAAGAGGTGTTGAGTTTCCGCCAAACTTTCGGCTCCGCTCGCATCAAAGGCTGCCGTGTCCTGAATAGTCAGCTCTCACCTACCGAGTACTCACTCCTGCCCAGCGCACTTAGGTCATTCCCCATAATTAGCTCACAGGCGGGGTCCGGGAGCATCATTCACAGGGATGGGGGGGGGGGTCGGTGCGTGGGAAGCGCCCGAGGAGCCGGGCGCAGGGCGCGCAGTGGTCCCTACGACCCAGTCGCCGCAGATCTGCCCGCGCGACGCTGCGATGCTGCCCCGGTGCCCCTGCGGCCACATCTGTGCTCGACAGACAGGTCGTGTTCGTTTCCACACAGACTCAGAGGTGCAGAATACCCCATGGGGGGAGGCAGGCGAAGTTTCTGTTTCTGCTGTCTCATGACCTCTCTACCTGGTTCCAAATGCGTCTGGCTTCCAGGGTGGGGTTTTCTCTGTACCGTTAGCGGTTCTGCGCTTGGGGGTGGGGATGGGGTTGGGGGTTGGCGTGTTTAACAACTAATGGTACGAGGGAGACTTGGCTTCTGCTTTGGTCCCCGCTGCTTTCTCCTTAAAGCCCTGATTTCTCGTGTTTCATTGTTTCATCTATAACATGAAGGTGATGGTTCAGAATTATTAGCTAATAATGAATAAGAGCGAGGTCAGAACACTTTGAAAATACAAAGTAACTTTAAGTATGACATCCTCGGTTGCTATTTACTAATATCCTCTACCGGGAGTCTAGGGTCTTGTTGGTGCAAGCGGCCCAGGCGGCCTCTTCCCCCGAAAGCTGGTTCCTGCTCCCTGACGCTTCAGAAAGCGCTGGGGCCTGCGAAACTGTGAGTTCAGTGCCAAGCTAAGTCTGGTCGGTTATGATGCCTGTATACTGTGTGCCTGTTCTCTGGGACCACCTCTCAGCACCACCTTGCCCAGCAGCTGAGTGCCCTGCCGTGCATAGGGCAGGAGGAGGGCTGGACTCCAGCCCAGGGCGAGGGCCTGCTCCCGGGGGCTGTGTGCCGCTGCGCCTGGGGCACTTCCAGATCCTGCAGCGCAGAGAGGTTTTCCTGGGGGAAGGGAGGGCACTTTGACACTAGAGAAAGCAAGTGGCCCAAGCCTAGTGAAGTCTAAAGCAGCATCAGGTCTATGCTGTCCCCTGGTGGTCATATATTGTACTACAGTCAGCTCTCGGAGTCGCTGTGAAGTTACAACTCTTCTTTTTCTATCCGGCAGTGTGGAAGTCCAGAGACTTCAGGAGTCAGTCAAGATAGCCTAAGGGCAATGAAAGCATAGATCTAAATCTTCTCATGGGCCTGAATATAGAACTTTTACTGTAGGAGCCACTTAGTCTTTACCTGGTAAGGTGTATAAACTAGTAAACAAGGCTAGAATAAAAATGACGCATTTGATGGATTTAAATTGGTTTAGACGGTTATAATTAAAATTATATTATTTAGTCTATTTGGACTTTTACCAAGTTTGTTTTCGAGTTCCATCTCATTTTTACGGTTTTACAATAGTTTGGGGGGGTAGAGAACGATATAGTTTTAATCCCTGTTTAATCCCCGTTTCACTGATACGGAAACAGAGACAGGGGCCTAAAGTCTCTGCAGAGTCAGGGTTACAGGTCTCTGGGTCCCAAATCAGAAGTCGTAAGTGGGACAGTGTGGCCAGGGGCAGACCTGGAGAGCTTTCCTCTTGGCTTCATGGCCTCACGCCCTCCACTTCTGCACATTCCTGTCACTCGCACTAGGAGTGTTTCTAGTCAGCTGTGTACGCTATGTTAGACATTTCAAATATGTTTCTAGAAGTTGTCAGGGCTGTTCTCTATGAGGCCTGAAGGCAAAATTCAATGTTTGTAGTAAATAAGTACTAAAATTATACCAGCTATTGAGAGGATGGATTATTTCCAGGTTGCTTAGCCATATTGGCTGAGTGTTGAATTCAGCAGTGGTGCCAACATATTATACACAAGAATTTTGTATTCCTGGGCTCTGAGAATCACACTGAAGGTGGTGGTGCAGAGTCTGCTAGGCAGGATATCAAGGTGTGGTCAGCAGG
The DNA here is from genome assembly GCF_002837175.3 of Physeter macrocephalus. Taxonomy (NCBI): domain Eukaryota; kingdom Metazoa; phylum Chordata; class Mammalia; order Artiodactyla; family Physeteridae; genus Physeter; species Physeter macrocephalus. The sequence goes on from NC_041228.1 coordinate 73,620,798, forward strand.
GTTCAAGAAGCTTATGGAGATGCAACAGAAGGTTCTGGAAACTTTGCTGGGATGGCACTTCCCTTGGACTAGTTCCTGGAGACTGATATAGAGGAGATGGGCAGCATCAGAAGCTAGACTTAACGGTGTTTTACAAACCGTGGGCTCCAAGGAATGTTTGTTCCTGGAATCAAAGCCACCTCTATATGGGACTCTCTCTTCCCATCTCTCTAAGTCTCTGTTATGGGCTGAATTGTGTTTCTCCAAAATTCCTACATTGAAGTCCTAACCCCGGTATCTGAGAATGTGACTTTATTTGGAGACAGGGCCTTGAAAGAGGTAATTAAGTTTAAACGAGGTCATTAGGGTGAGCTCTCATCCAGTATGACTGCTGTCCTTATAAGAAGAGGAAATTAGGACACAGACATGTACGGAGGGGAGACCATGTGAGGACACAGGGAGAAGACGGCCAAGCAAGCCCAGGGAGAAAGACTTCTGCACAGACCCACCCTGCTGACACCTTGATTTCAGACGTCCAGCATCCACAGTTGTGAGGCAATAAATGAATGTTGTCTAAGCCAGCCGGTCCATGGTACTCTGTTACGGCAGCCCGAGCAACTAAAAGAGTCTCCTTTCAGATTTAGGGAGCATGACTGGAGAGCCCATCCACTCAGAATCGATACCAGCCAAGTGAAAACCATCACGCCACTCTGCAAGGAACTAAAACATCTTGAAAAACAGGAAAGTGACTTGTGAAATAACATCTGGTTTGAATGGCATCCAGTATCTTTTACTAGACAAGATATACTAGCATGATTTCTGGAGAAAAGCCCAAATACATGCCCCAGATATGTACACCACAGTAAGGACTGAATATAAATCTTTTTTCCCCTGGCTCGATGGTGTCCTGTGGAAGAAATCCAAATAGTATGAAAAATATCTTCAAGTCTTAGTGAATCACGCAGCCAAGTTTTATGGAGTCAAGCTACAAAGCTATCAATTACTACAAGAAAAAAATATTTGCCTACGTCACCCTTAATTTTTCTTTAAGCTGCTCTGAGATATCTGGTGTTTAGCTTATAGGCTACATTATTTGATGAAGCTCTACAAAAGAGTTAGTAAAAAAAAAAAAAAAAAAAAGGAACCCAAGACTTGGAATCCAGCAAATGCAGCTATTCTGCTTAGTTTCATCAATGGTGGCCACGAGGTTGATGTTGGTGATGCGATAATTTTTACTGAGTGTTTCTCATGGCAAAGGCACTAAATTAAGCGCTTGAAATAGGTCACTTAGGTTTCACAGAAACACTAGTAGATAAGACGTGGTGTAAGGTAGCTGTTCAGTCTTGGTGCCCGCTACTACTCAGCCTTGTGATCTTGAGCAAATTACTTTACTCTCTGTGACTCAGACTTCTCATTTCAAAAGTTTGTTGTTAATGCACAAAGTGCTTGCAATAGCCCCTGGAACAGGGTAAGGTTTCAGTAAGTGTAGGCTGCCGGTGTTGTTCTTTCTTCCTTTTTTTTTTTTTTTTTGGCTGTGTTGGGCCTTCGTTGCTGCGTGTGGGCTTTCTCTAGTTGCAGCAAGCGAGGGCTACTCTTCATTGAGGTGTGGGCTTCTCATCACGGTAGCTTCTCTTGTTGCGGAGCACGAGCTCTAGGCGCGTGGGCTTCAGTAGTTGTGGCACATGGGCTTCAGCAGTTGTGGCTCGCGGGCCTTAGAGCGCAGGCTCAGTAGTTGTGGTGCACAGGCTTAGTTCCTCCGTGGCATGTGGGATCTTCCTGGACCAGGGATCGAACCCATGTCCCCTGCATTGGCAGGTGGATTCTTAACCACTGCACCACCAGGGACGTCCTGGTGTTTTTCTTAATGTCCTCAGATGAGGAAACAAAGGGTGGTAGAGATGTGAAGCACTTTGCTCAGTACCTCGGGTACCATTGTGGAGGGGGAGTCCAGGCAGGCCCAATGCTCAGGCTCTCCATCACCTCCCATTTGGTGATACTATCCTTTGCAGGTACTTGTGACCTTATTCTTTCTGGGACACACATGAGGGTGATCTTTATATGTGTGGCATGTGCTCCTTTATCCCTAAATACGTCCGTGTGCATTCTCTAAAAACAAGGACATTCTCTTAAAGAACCACAGTAAAATGATCAAAATCAGGAAATTAACATTGATTAATAACATCTCATCTATAGACCTTGTTCAAAATTTGCCAACTGTTTTATTTATGTCCTTTATAGGAAAATCAAGTAATTATTTTCGGGTCCAGGATCCAAGCCAGGGTTCCACCTACATTTTATTTAGTTGTTCTGTCTCTTTAGTCTTTTTTTCATCTGGAACAATTCCTCAGCTTTGAAAAAATTTTTTATTTTTTGCTTTCATGACCTTGACACTTTCAGAGCACAGGCTCTTTATTTTGAAGATGGTTCCTCAATTTGAAAAAGATTTATTTTTAATGTGCACTTTCTGGAAACACAGCAAATTTACCTAAAGGAATGAGAAAATAGTGGGAATATATGGGATATCATAACAGACACCAGGTGGGAATATTTTGAGGTAGGTGGATCTTCTGATAACACTTAAATCGAAATACATTGGTGGATATCTTGGTTGACCCTGGTACAAAAATAGTTCACTTTTAGTCTTAATAAATCAGTTGCTTCATATGTAAGATTATGGGTTTGATTTCTACGGTCTCTAGTATTCCGTCTGGCTCTGGAATTCTTCTCATACTTTGAAATTGTGATACACTGTTAATGGTGCTATTTACGTGCTTTCTTTACGTGTTCCCACGCTGGCTTCCCCTCGGAGAGGAGTATCCTAGTTAACATCGCTTATCTCCAACCATTCAATTCTCTCTTCCTCTAACCATTACAATTTTTATTCCATTTTTCTTCACATCCTCAAATGCCTTATTTTGACTGTGCTTCTGCCACGTGGCTGCTCTTGGAATGTAGAAATGCCTCGGATGCCAGGACTCTGATTCCCAGACATTTCTTCCATCGAGGAAACGACCGGCTCCTATGGAACAGCACTGCCCCAGGGCTCTCAGCTTACCACCACTGCACAGGCTGCTGGTGGTTTATTCTTCCCAAGGAATCACTTGCTAAGCATACACACCTGGCAGGAACTGAACCCCCTGCTGAATGACAGTGTAGACAAGGGGTGGCCGCAATGCCACTGTTCCCTGGCTGGCGGTTCCCAGGTACACTTTCTAGATGTTAATTCCAAGGGCTCTATTTGCTCCTTTTGGGGTAAAAGAATGAGGCAAAAGGCCCATTGGAATGTTAGACTTTGGAAATGAGTCAGAGAATAATGATGCTAAAGAGAAAGATGACATTTTGCTAACAATGACACAGTGAAGGTGTAGAGTTATTGTTGAAATGGGAAAGAATTGGCTGTTTACTTAAAAGGTGGGAAGGAAGGTTGGGAGTCTACATAAAAAGGAAAGTGTGAGTTCCAGAGAGCCATCTGCTTGCTAGTTATGGAACGAATGGAAATAGAACAGTTTGCACATTACAAAGCACTCTCAGTACCCATGCCTCCACGCACCCATCCACCCATCCATTTGTTATCTATTTATTCAGCACTTCCCCGCTTCCATCCTAGGCCCCAAGGATGCAGAGGTAGAAAAAGGAAAACCTCAGTCCATTCAGTGGGGCAGGCATCGCAAAGGGTAATTACAGGGTGGTGTGGTAGGAGCCATAAAGGGGCCGTTGATGGGATGTTGGGGGCATAGAAGAAGGACTAAGTGAGGAAATGTATATGGAGTAGGAACATTTCATTAGGATCTTGCAGTATGTGTAGGAGTTTGCTGTGTAGATGAGAGGAAAGATTGCATTTCAGGTACATGCAAGGCCTGGAGTTACAAACAAAAAGGAAGTGATCTTGTGAGGTCGGGGGAGGCAGAGCCCTTGGCTTTGACTGGCTCTCTGGGTACTTACAGCCAAGCAGCATCTGATTAGGGAGAATCAGCCCAGCTAAAGTCAGGAGGGGGAGACACTAACTTAAGCCCCCTCGCCGTGCCCTCCTGGGCCTTCCTGAACCTTCCTCCTTTGGTCTGTTGGAGGGAAGGGGCTCTGAAGGTATTTGTTTAATGAAAGAGAAAAATGAATAACAGTTTAAGAGAGTTGTTCTCACCCAGGGCTGCACTCCAGAATCTCCTCGGGAAGTTTTTGAGATTTACGTGGTCGGACCATTGTCCAGAAGCTCCGACTCAGAGGCCTGGGTGGACCCAGCGCTGACCCCCTTGACAGAGCTTCTGAGGTGTGTCCTTGGTAGAGACCATCTGCTATATGTGTCTCCTCTACCAGGAGTATCTGCCTGCGGGGGGAAAGGATATTGGGTGCCCTACGTCCCTCTCGGAAGATAGGCCCTGCGGAACCTCTCGGAGGAAACACGTTCTGTCTCCCCTGTGCTGGGTGTAAACTCTAACGATAGGACCACCACCCCCTTCCCACCAAGTGCGGCTCAATTCCAGGAAATACCTTCAAGTAAGATTTTCTAATCTCCTCTAGGGTCTCAGACTCCATCTACATCATACTTTCTGTTAATTTTTATAATCTGGTTTTATCATCAAGTTGGAGGCTGAGAAGAGGCACGTCCAGGGCTTCTGGGTGCTGGTTCTGCTGCATTTCGTGGCCGAATGCTGATTCCATGGGGTGTTCACGCTGTAAAAATGCAGCGTGCTGCTCAGTTACCATGTGTGTACTTTTCAGTCAATATGTGATATATTATTTTTTCCAGTTTCTTTTTTTTTAAATTGAAGAATAGGTGATTAACAAAGTTGTGTTAGTTTCAGGTGTACAGCAAAGTGATTCAGTTATATATATAATATATATAATATATATAATATATATATATAAATAGTCAGCTTTATATATATGTATATTTCAGATTCTTTTCCATCATGGGTTATTACAAGATACTGAATATAGTTCCCTGTGCTGTACAGTAGGTCCTTGTTGCCTATTTTATATATAGTAGTGGGTATCAGTTAATCCCAAGTTCCTAACTTGTTCCTCCCCTTTTGCCCTTTGGTAACTATAAGTTCATTCTCTGTGAGTCCGTTTCTGTTTTGTAAATAAGTTCATTTGTATCATTTTTTTTTTAATTCCACATATAAGTGAGATCATATAATATTTGTCTTTCTCTGTCTGACTTACTTCACTGAGTACGATCATCTCTGGGTCCGTCCATGTTGCTGTAAATGGCATTCTTTCAATAAGTGAATCATTTTAGAGTTGAAGTCGTAATGAATGCAGAGCCCGTGTTCCCCTTGGCCAAACCCCTCGCGGTGGGCATATTCCCAGGACGGCCCCGGGCGGTTCTGTGCTTTGGCAAGGATGTACCTCGGGGTCCAGGCAGTGGCACAGTCCCCAATGTGTGGAAGGCTCCACGGGCTGTGGGAAGGGCAGACTTGGATTTCCTGACTTTTGTCCATTGATGGTCTCACTCACAGAGTTGCATTAACTTGGTTTTGCAGGCTGAATGAAACCACTGGCAACTTTCTGATTTGTTTTTTCAGCCCGAGTAGAGGCTGGTAACTAAGCCAGGAATTCCCAAACTTTCCCAGGCCAGCGCGGAGACACACTGGGACGTCTTTTTCTTCTCCCCCGTCCATCTGCAGGCCAAGTGTGCATCGGTCAAAGGCAAACTCTGAATTGAGCTTTGTGCCAGTCTCTGGAAAGACACCCGAGAGTGTGTGATGGGGCAAGTGACAGCGGCGGTGGCAGCGACATCTGCAGTGCCAGCCCCGTCCCTATCTGCCACAGAACGCGTGTGGGCCTGCTTTATGAGAACAATCCACCCGCCAGAGAATGGGGCTTTTGACATCAGCTGAGGCCCGGGCTGCCTTACAATGAGAGGCCTGTTGGTGAAAGGGAGACTGTTTAATGAACTGAGAATCAGAAGGCAGCTCTGGCCATCTGGACTGAGCATCTTTGGAAAAACTCTTCACTGTAAATGGCTACACTGAAGCACGTTGCCTTTCCAAGAAAGCAATTGCAACAGTAAATTCATATTTCAAAATCGTGAACTTTTAGATATTTGTGTGTGTGCATGTGTTGGAAAGCATTGTATCGTATAAAGGTTAGACATTACCACCTTAATTAGCACGGAAGCCTGAAAAAGCATCCCACTTTTGGTTCTGAGGTCAGTAATGATAATGGCTTTTTCCTGACACCGGGTAGCCATGTCCTGTCAAGGATGTGCAAACACTCTCTGGAAATGAAATCCGTTAAAGCCCTAATGATCAGGTGAGGAAGGCAGGTGATCACGATTGTCGCCACTCGGCTGGCACAACACTGAGACCCGGGGGTATGATGACTCACGACCAAGGTCGAGTGGCAGGTGGGAGGTGGAGCTGAGAGCTAATTGTGTCCTCCAGCCCCTGGCACTGGGGAAGGACGTGCAGAGCTGGGGCTGACTCTTCCTGGCAGGCTGGCTCTTCGCAGCCGGAATGCAGGTGGCCCTGTTGTGATTCCTGGCGTAAACTTCAACGCGTCAATGAGCATGTTGGCTGGCGCCGGGTCCCAGCTGAGTGTCACAGTGCAAGACCCGGGCTTAAGCGGTGCATGCCGAGGTCCTCCTAGCAGCGTCTCATTTATTAGCTGTGTTGGAAAGAAATCCCTCACAGCTAACCGGGTACCTCTGGATCTTAACAGCTGTGGTTTATAAGGGACTGCGGAGAGGGTTGTTTTCAAAGTGCCTTTCAGAAAGTATCACCTTAGAGGGGAGTTTCCCTTCTGATCCAGGAGGACGACTGCCACCGGTTCTCTGCTCAGAAAACCAAGCCCGCAAGAAATACCAGGTTCTATTTTCTTACAGCCCATTTTAGCAAGTGTGCCTTCACACCACCTTCCCGTCTCTTCCCCTTTGTTGGCAACAGTCCCGATTGGAAGGGTTTTAAGTCCAGCGTGTCTTAGAAGATGCCCCGTACGGACTGCGTGGCTGGGGGCTGGCAGTCGCGGTTGGATCGGGGGACCTCGAGGGTCCCTTCCAGTCTGAGATGTTATGACTTCAGAACGGATGCGTCTCAACTCCCAACATGAAACTGGAATAACTACCAATTACCGAGTACTTTCCGTGTTCCAGCCCTGTGCTGAGATCTTAACGTGCTACTCTGAATTCTAACAAAATTGTTGTGAATATCACCCCCGGTTCACAGATGAAGAAACTGAGGTTTAGAGGAATTAAAAACCTGTCTGATAACACAGGTTTAAGATTTCGTAAGTGACGGTTCCCTGGAAGTTGATTCCAGAACAGGCTAATTCCGTGCTCTAAACCCACAACGTAACCAGGACGAACTTTAGTCGCCTTGTGGTTCCCTCTTGTCAGATGAGCTCAGATCTCCAGCTCCCAGGGTAGCTGGCGCTAGTCTCTTGTCAGACTCAGTGTTGAAATCAGAGAGGAAAACCCCAGACAAAGGCTGCGGAGGTCCTGGTGCACGAAATCTCCTCTCAGCTTCCCATCTTCCTGCCAATCAGAGATTCTCTAACTGTAAATACAAATGCCCTTGAAGAGATAACGCATTAATTGTCACCCATTAACACTATTGTGTAAATTAGTGTAATTTAGTGTAATTTAGCAAATGCTCGGAAGGAAGAAACTCAAGGTCCTTAGGTCCGGATTAATTCCGACATGGGCACCGGCACACTGGGGAACTCTGAGACGTCTGTTCAATAAAGATTTGTTGACTTAATGCCCAGTTTTGCTTTCCAGTGGGTCGAAAGCATAATATTTATTAGAAGGAATGCTTAAAATTCTGACCTATGTGTATGGAGAACACGTATAATAAACTACAATTTTAAAAATATGGTCTGAGAAGTCAGATTTATTATACATGTAAATATACTTTTTTCCACAAAAGGAGATATCTTTATCTATATTACATTTAGACATCTATATCTGTCTCTTTCTCTCTCTGTATATATTTGCTTTTTGTGAAAAAATTATCCCTACCGTCTGATCCCAAGGGAATATTATTTCTCATCCAGTCTGTGACTAACTGTATTACGAAGTAATGCTTCCTGTCTTTCGAGTGGGGTACAGGTCCAGCAGCAGTCTACCCGGACTACTTTTAGCTGTAAATGTTTGGTGACATCAGAAGTCACTTCTCTTCCACAATTAGCTCTAGAGGTTTTATGCAAATAATTAAAACTTCTTTGTCATAAAGGAGATGATAATAATAGCCAAGTGGCCTTAAGCCGTGTGAAATATGCAAGTACAATCTAACACTCATGGTGAAAAACAATATTTTAGAATAATTCAAGCTGCACTGTTTGTTTTAACTTTGGAATGAAAATGAACTCAAAAGTTAAAAAAAAGAGAAAATGGCTTTATTAGATGTCCGGGTGTTGAGACAGAAAGTATACAAGCAGATACTGCAAGAATATAGCTTCATCTCATCACTCAATGCCCATTAAAAAATCAATACCAAGCTCAGATTTCATCCATGAAGCTAATATTTTTTTTCAGATTTTATGAGGATTTTTTCAACTTTGATGTTTTCTAAAATGCACTGCAGGCTCAGCTGGAAGTTGCCTGATGACGCTGAGAGAGGAGGATGTCAACCTGCCTCCTGCTGGCTGCCAGGAAGACAAGGTTGGTCTGAGCTGGGTCAGGGGCCTGCTGACAGCGCGTCCCATGCGGCCGCAGGACACCCGTTGGCAAGGGTGTCACTGAGGCTCTGCGAATCTTGTAAAATGAACAAAAACCCCTGACTCTGATATAGATCTTTCTCGCTGACATTTTAACATTTGAAAGATGACACGAAAATTTCAGATGGCTACGTAGAGAGGCAAAATCTATTCCACTTTTAATGCCTACGAGTAGTTCTTTCTCTCTCTTTTTTTTCAACAAGAAAAGGGAGCATGGCAAAACTATTTTGGAAAATATGAGCAGTGCAAGTACCTCGTTAGATGGGGATGCAGGAAGGAAGGGTGCGGTGAGTGGGGCCGCCAGGGCTGCACGGCACACTCCCCCGCCTGGTGCTGTGTGTTCTGAAGACAGCATCCTTCAGCAGGGCTCGGTGGCGCTCGGCTCTTTAAGGGGTACGTGTGCTCCAAGGCTACTGCTGGTGGAAGGCTGCTCTGCATCTCTGAGTTTTTCTAGAACTATTGCTCTTCCCTTCTCCTTGACTCCTGGCTGCTTTTCTGATCAGTAGTATTGCCAATATACTGAAAGGGGAAAATATTGGTGAAGTCAATCCATCGGTCATTCAAGCAATCAATTTTGATGTCATGAAATGAAACACCTGGTGCAAGAGAGTCTGGCTAAAACAGGATTTCGAAGGGATAATAATGGAAATTTAATCACGAATCTATGTATTTTCAACACTGACATTTCACAGAAACATTGGTTGTAAATCTCCAATGTCACAATGTTTTTGTCTTATTACATCTCATTAATTATCTTGTTAAAATAATAGTGTAAGTCTTCCAAACTTCTTTTGGAGCTGGCTGGATAAGTAAGATAAGTAAATCCTAAATTAGTGAAAGAACACACATTTCTGTTTGAAGTTAGGTCACATCCAACTGAAGAAGCCTTAAATTACTCCCCATCTCAACTCTAATTACGACTTCTTTCCTTCACCCTTTGTTCTCCTGACCAGCAAATATTTATTGACACTAAACGGTTAGGCTCTGGCACCTGGCTTCCCAGGTTCTAGACTCAGACTACAACAGTGAAAAAAACTGATAAAAAAATCTCTGCCTTCTTGTAGCTTATAGATTGGTAGTTTAGAAAGTCAATAGCTATGATAAATAAATATTAAATTGGGTAGTGATATATCTTCGCATGGCCTGCTCTGCTTCTGGGTGTCTGTGTCTTCCCTTCTGTCTCTTATAAGGACACTTGGCACTGAATCTAGGGTCCGCCCAGGTTATATCCAAGACGACCTCATCTCAAGATCCACGATTTAATTCCATCTGCCAGAAGACCCTTTTCCCAAACAAGGGCACAATCACAGATTCCCGAGATTAGGATGTACATATATATATATATCTTTTTGGGGGCCAGTGTTCAACTCCCTGCAGGGGAGAACAAGAAGAGCTGTTTTTTTTCCGTTTTAAACTGGAGGGCCTTTCTGTTAAGGTGGCTTTGAATAAAGACCTGTAAGAAGCAGGAGAGGGACGCACGCGGACTCTGGAGCTGAGAGCCCAGGAAGCGGGAGGGGTTGTGACGGCCTGGCGTGCGTTGTAAAGGCCAGAGAGCGGACAGAAGGGGCGAAGGCAGAGACGAGGAGAGCGGGTCAGGCCCGACAGGAAGCCAGGAGCGGGCGGTGGCCCGAGGCCCCGTGGCTGCTGCAGACGTGGTGAGAGGTGGCTGGGCTCTGGCCGTGTTTTAACGATGCTGCCGACAGGATTTGCCGGTGGATCAGATTGGGGGTGAGAGGAAGAGGAGTCAAGGGTGACTCCACGTTTTTGGCCTGAGTTACTGGAAAAAATAAAGTTGATGTTTACGAGATGCAAAAGACCTGGGGTGTCAGAGACCTAGTCCTGGGTGCTCGGCTGTGAGCTAGGGCTTTGGGGCTGGAATCGGCTTCTGGTCACCTGGGTTCAGGTGGTGCTTACGCAGCGGGGCACACAGTCTGGGACAGGCGGGGTCTGCGCTGGAGATCCAAATCTGGGACCTAGAGCATAGAGAGGAGACTGGGGGGAAACCTGCCAGCGTGGGAAGGAAAGAGAAGTGGTCCAGGGGCTGGGCCGGGGTCACTCCAATGCTTAGAGGTCCCGGAAGCGAGGAACCGAAGGCGTCTGAGAAGGAGAAGAGGTGGGGGGAGGTCAGGCAGCGCGAGGCTGCCAGTCCAGTAGAGGAAGTTTCCACTTGCTCAGCGGCCTCCTTCGGTGGGGTTATTCCTCCTTCGTCTGTCATTTCTCACTACGCCCTGTGCTTGCCACTTGCACCGTCTTCCTCATGTCATCACCTCACATTGGGGTGACAGTCCTAGCACCAGTTTGAGGCACAAAAAGTGGGATTTCAGAGCCCATTCCATCCGTCACAGGTGTACTGGTCCCTCCCTGGCTCATACCCATGGCTGTACGGTGGGGCAGGGGGCCCTTTGACCAGCTGATGGGAGAGAAGAAAGGCCAAGCTTAGTTCACGCTGGGTCAGCCTGGAATGCGATGCAGGCTAAGACTGGACCACGGCTGTACTCCGGCCCCATGCAGGGGGGCCCTAAAGGACAGAGGGCAGGGGACATCGAGGGGCGGGGAGTTGGATGGTGCATCTAATCACCCTCTTAGTGTGTAAGGGGAGCGGCCAAGGCACATGGATTCCCGAGCAGTGGCCGATGGCCTGGCGGGACGGTCAGAGGCCTGCAAGGAGAGAGCCTGGACGCTCAGGGCAGAGCTGGTCTGGGGAGGAAGCAGGTGGACGGGCACCCAGTGTGAAGGGCTTTGTTCCTCAGGTGAGACCTACAGACAGCATCCACCACTCACCAAAGCCACCCAGCCTCCGCATCGGCCAGGGCTGGCCATGCGGCCTGAGGATGGAGCAGCCCGGCTGGCAGGAAGGGAGGCGACGTGTGGCCCATCAGCAGGCCCCCGGTCACCGAGACTGCTGGCTGCAGCCACGACAGGGGTGCACCTGCGCCACAGTCCACCTGCCTCGTCTGTCCAGGGCTGCTCCCTTTGTTCCCTCACCATGTGTTTCCCAAGAGCACGCCCTAAGGAACGCTCTGCAGGCAAATAACTGTCTTTGAGTTGTTCCTGGGGAGCCCGGGCTAAGACAGGGAGGGCCACGGAAGAAAGTGGGAAATAGAAAAAGAGAAATGAACGTCCGACATGATGTCATTGACTGACACAGAGAGTGCTTCCTCCTGTCTGTATCTCTTTGTCTCTGTAGCCCACACAAGTACATGCAACTTTTATCTTAGAGCACGTGTTTCAAAACATCCACTAGGTGGGGAACTTGCATCACGTTTGCCACTCAAACAGTCCATAAATGCAGTTGAGGGAGCTGCGTTTATGGACTCATTTATTTATTTATTTAACCGTTATTGAGATGAACTGATGGGTGCTACCCGACGAGATGCATTTATGGCTCTTCTTAGTGACCTAAGCTTTTCAAATATTGTCGGCCCGAAAACATTATACAGAATTACATTACTCTTGTGATTGACTGTTAGTACGGGACGTTTTTAGTAGAAAAAGATTAACTGGGTGGGGATAAGCTAACATTTTTGCATAATCATTTTTGTTGAATGCTGACTCTTGATAAGTTTGTTATGATTTACTCTAAGCTCTTTTAAGATTTGCAAGATTTTGTTTGTTTGTTTGTTGGGTGTTTTGGAATCTCTGGAAGTGAGTATTGATTGAATGATAACTGCAGATTAAGGAAATAATTTTATTCATTAAAAAGCCTCATCCATTGTTGTGCTTTTTACATTTCAGTGTTCAAACACTGGGCAAAGGAATTTCTTTTCATATGCATTGTTATTCTTGCTGATTATTGAGAAAGCTTTATGGAGGTCACACAATGTAGGTTAATAGAATTGAGTATACTGTGCGTTCTTGGTTGTGGCTCGGAATGGTAGGGGATGCGTTCCCGATTCAGCCGCCAGCCGTCCCTGTCCCGGGAGCGCTGCCCCAGGAACCCTTGTTGCTCCCAGACGACGCTTCTGCATGGGCTTCTAGTCCTGTCACCAGGGTTAAGAGCCCTGGACAGCAAGGGTTTCACAGCCCTCGAACTCAGAGTGGTTTTTACAGTTGGACATTCTCAATCCATTTGATGATATAAATACTCACTTTGAGCCACCATGGAGTGAAATATTTTCCTTCTCTTCCCTCCTGCCAAATTCCATTCTCATTAATAGACCTGTATTACAAAAAATCACGCTCACTTATGATATTTTGGATTTTATCAGGTAACATTTGTGGGAATTTGTTTTCTCTTTGGAATGTAAGCACCTAGATAATACCCGTATTTTGCCTCTTGACCTGCGAAGCCTATAGTATTTATTATCTAGCTTTTACAGAAAAAGTTTACTGACTCCTGCTGTAGAGGGTGTGTCCAAAATTATATGTAAAATAGTGTCTGAAGCCTGTGAATTTTCTTCTGGAGAGAGGGTCCCTGGCTTTCCTTCATCTGAAAGGTGCATGTGAGCACCAAAATGTTAAGAACCACCAGTGTCACTGGATGAGGGGCTATCCACTGCCTTTAATAATAATAATGATGATGATGATAGCCCAAATCATTATGGGGCCAAGGTACACAGAATGATCAAACTATTACCCATCTGAATTTGAAGGGACCAAGTGTAGGGCTGAATTGAATTATTAAAAATTTGCAAGCGACTCTTTAGTCATAATCACAAAGCTTATTATATTTTGCTGGGAATAGTGTAGGTGCTTAGTAAGTTATAGTTTGATCAATCTTATGACATAATGTGAAAAACAGGAGCCTCCTTCTTTGATGCACTTGAGAAAAGCACAGCGCTTGGCACTGAATAGGTGTTTAATTTGGGCCCATGACCGAATGACCCACATGAACACAATTAACTGGACATTTGAACCGTCGAAGGCACATAATTAGGGTTATGCAATCATTTGTTCTTATGAACTTGGAGCTAACCTCACCAGGATGGCACCTACAAGGAGTGAGGCTATAAATAGTGGTTTTTGGCATTTCCTACATTTCGTAGGGCCCACTTTGCGGTTTACGTAGTGACTGCAAGACTCTGAGGAATTAATGGCTTTTAGAAAACAGACAGGGGCAGAGAACCTTCTGAGAACCAACAGTGATTCCTTAGAAGGCAAATTCCATAATTTAGTTCCGTTCAGTTACAATTTCTGGAAGGCCGAGTCTTCTAACCTTTTCAGATCCCACCCCTGTGAGTATATTCAGAAAGACTAAACGGGTGTTGGTCACACCCAACACATCCTTCCTTTCTGGAGCTGGCTCCAGTTCATCCTTTCTGCAAAGCCGGGTGCAGACATCTGGTCATTACCACTCCCACTCATTGGAGAGAAGCAGGGGCAGAAAGGAAAACAGAGATGAGACCATTGCCCGGAATCAAAGCCAGTATATTCTTGCTCAGCAGCCTGGGAAGCGCTGTCTCAAAGGACTGTCCTTTCTTTCCCAACAGGATACTTGGCCTAGTTTATAAAAAGGAGGAGGATTCAGACACCTTCTCCCTTGATTGAGCTGTTTGTGTGGCTGTGAATTCTGGCAAATGTCTCCTAGGGCTTAGCTGAGTGGTTTAAGTACAACATCGCTGACTGTTCCAATTTTGGAAACTCCCCCGAGATCGCACGAAGACGAAGAGGCTGCGCAGAGCTGCAGCCAGCAGTGCCTGACGCTCTATTCTGACTTCTGCTCCCACAGACCTTTCTAATCCTCTTGGACCTGTTGTGGAGAGCAGTCTAGGGAGGGGCAGCTGGAGCAAAAGCTGCAGGATACAGGTTTAATTCAATCTAGCAAACATTTACTGAGCACCTCCTGTGTGCCAGACGCTGGGCCAGGTTCCGGGGCTAGAAAGATGAATGAGATCTGATTCCAGAACTCAAAGCCTTCACGGTTTGCAGGTGGAGAGGCACAGCTGCATGAACAATAAAACAGAAGAGCGAGGCAGGGGGGATTCATCACTAAAGGGACGACATGGATGTGTCTTCACTGACGAGGGGATGGTAACAGGTAGAGAAGGGGCAGGTGGGCAGCCTGGGCCGAGGAAACAGCATAAGCAAAGTTAAGAAGGAATCCTAGTCCATGGTGTTTGGGGTGAAAGTTGAAGGGATGTTGTCTCAGAGAGAGGTGGGAGAAAAGGCTAGAAGTGTAGGCTGGACACACTTGTTACGGCTGAAGACAGAAAAGCAAAGATAGTCTCCCCTCCCCCTCCTCGTGAAGCTTACCTTTGGAGGTGAGGACGGATAACAGGTATAAAACACAGGCCGATTGTTTGGTATGATTATCAGTTTGCTAAAGCTGCCATAACAAGGTACCACAAAGTGGGTGATTTGGACAATAGCCTTTATCGTCTTACAGTCTGGAGGCTGGAAGTCCAAGATCCAGGTGTCTGCAGGGTTGGTTCCTTCTAAGGCTGTGAGGGAGAATCTGTTCCGGCCGCTCCCCTAGCTTCCAGTGTTTGTTGGCTTCTGCAAAAGCTCCACCCTGAACTCTGCCTCCTTTATCACATGGCATCTTCCTGTGTGTGTCTCTGTGTCCAAACTTCCCCTCTTAATAAGGATACCAGCCGTATTGGATGAGGGCCCACCCTAATGACCTCTCAACTGGATCATCTGCAAAGACCTTTCTTCTAGAAAAGTTACATTCTCAGGTACTGGGGATTCGGGCTTCAGCATTTCTGGGGGGGACATAACACAACCCATATTAGTATGTTAGAGTGTAATAGTCCTCTGGAGCCAAAGAAAGCATCGTAAGTGTGTTGAGGGGTCGTCTGTGTGGGAGGCAAGGTACGGGGAGGTTTGCAATTTTCAGTAAGGTGGTTCAGGGTATGACTCACTGCAGAGGAGACATTTGAACAAAACCTCGAAGGAGATGAGGGAGTTAGACTCACAGATGTTGGGGGTAGTGTTCTGGGCAGACGAAAAAGCAGTGCAAAGGCACTGAGGTAGAGTGTGACCGGTGAGGCTGGAGCAGAGTGAGGAGAAGACGATAGAGGGAGATGAGGTCAGCGATCATGAGACACGCAGGGTCTTATTGCTGCTGGGAGGACTTCATCCATGGAGCTACTGGGCAGTTCTGTTTTTTTTAAATTTATTTTATTGAAGTATACTTGATTTAAATGTTGTGTTAATTTCTGCTGTACAGTAAAGTGACCCAGTTATACATATACATACACTTTTTTATAGTCTTTTCCATTATGGATCATCACAGGATACTGAATATAGTTCCCTGTGCTCTACAGTAGGACCTTGTTCTTTATCCATCCTGTATATAATAGTTTGCATCTGCTCATCTATTGGTCAGTTCTGAGCAGAAGAGTAAGATGATATGACGTAAGTTGTAAAAGGTTTCGGGGGGAATTCCCTGGTGGTCCAGTGGTCAGGGCTCGGCACTTCCACTGCTGGGACCCCGGTTCAGTCCTTCGTCGTCAGGGAACTAAGATTCTGCAAGCCGCGTGGCACGGCCAAAAAAAGAAAAGGTTTGCGGGTTGCTGTGTTGAGAATAGTCTGGAAGCAGGGGCACGGGTAGATGTGGGAAGGTGGGTTAGGAGATGACTGTAAGAGTCCGGATGAGAGGTGGAGGTTTCTGGGACCTGACGGCGAGTGGAGGTGGCGAGAACTGTAGATGAATTGACTTTGAGCTACATTTGGCACACACAGGTGGAGATGGGGATGGAAGCTGAGGCCAGGCTCTGGAGTTCACAGTAGCCTAGGCCATCTCAGCGCTTTCACAGAGATAAGCCTCTCTTTCGTGAGGTCATGGACTTATTGTATATACGCAATAGGACACTCCAAGGGTGTCCTGTTTTCTACGGAAATGGCTTAGCTCCTTAAAGGCTCCTTAAAGGCTTCAGAATGTCTAGTTCTGAAGACTAGACATTCAGTGATAGGGAATCATGTACTGTGGACTCTCTCTTCTGAACAACAGAGAAAAGACACCCAGAGGTAAGTAACCCAATATGATCCAGACATTCTACTTTTGCATCATTTGTGTCTGGTACAATCCAGTGCCTTGACTTTCTTCACTGAGTGGTGGGCTTTGCAGTAGCTGTGCTGTAGGAACCTGCTCTACTAGGCAACCAGGCAAAGACAAGTCAGAGTTGCTTTGGGGTCGACATAACCTCACCCTAATCTACTTCTCCAATTAAATTGTGTGCCAAATTCTGGGTCCCTTTTATCCCTTCCTCTGTCACTGTCCTATTTCAGGCCTGAATTTCCTCTCACCTGGGCTATTGGAATAGTTTCCCCAATGATCTTCCTACTTCTAATCTCTCTGTATTTCCTTCTAAACTGTTCTGACAGTTTTTTCCAGAATGTGTCTCCTAAAATATAAAACTGATGATAGAGGTCACTTCCTGCTCCCTCTTGAAACCCTTGGATGACCTGCGTTGTCTTACGGAAGCCTGCATTCTCTGTCCTGGCCCATGAAGCTGTTCCCAGTGCGGCCCCCACCTGCCTTTTTAGCTTCCCCTTCCTCTGCTGTTGACCTCAGACCTTGTCCTCACTGTGCAAGTCCCTTTCCCCCTAACCTGCCCCTGCGTATGCCAAGAAGAAAACTTTCATCCACAACAGTAACCATGATTGACTAGTCTGCATTTCCAACTATATCATTCACTCTCATGGAATGACCCAAAGGGCATGGATCTCTAAGTCGGCAAGACCTGGATTACACTCACGGCTTTGAAAATCATCACCTGTGTCACTTTGATCAGCTACACAAACTCTCTGAGACTCAGTCTCCTGTCTATACAATGGAGATAACCGTATCCACCCTGCAGGAGTGTGGTCCAGGTGGAGAGCACGTTGTTAAAATGACAGCTCAGCAGCGGACTTGTCAGAGGTTCTCACTGAGTGGTGACTGTTATTAGCAAACACCAGTTTGGAGCTCGGGGGAGAAATCGTCCGGAGTTAGACTTGGAGGAGGCGTGAGCATCTGTGGAAGCTGTGGGCAATTTATAATCTCCCAGGCGGATCGTGTGGAGAAAGAGACAGTGACCCAGGACAGAACATGCACCGTTAATTGACATTAGGTTTTAATCTAACGCATACTCACATCTTGCCAATTTAAATTCAACTAATTTAGATTTTATGACACTGCAGGCAAAACTGGGTTGGAGCTCACTTCTGTGCTATTTATGAGAAAATTAATAGGGAGAACATGATTCCGAGCTCTAACGTGGGGATGTTTAACCTACTTAAACAACTCAACTGAAGCTCTGTTGGAACCAGTTTAGCGAGATTAGTTTATGTAGAGACAATGTGTTACTTTACATGATTTAGAGATGTACAATTAGAATGTGGAAGCCAGAAAGGATGTTGAGATCATCAGCCTATGTCCCTCATTTTAAAGATGAGAAAATAGAGGAATCAAAAAGGTCAACTGACTTGTACAAGAATAAACAACACAGAACAAACAACAAAACTGATGAGAATTCAGGACAGCTGACTCCTGAATAGCGCTCCTTTGAATATGCTAGGCATCACCTTTTACATTAAAAGTGATCACTGTTTTTTCCTGGGCCACACCTGGTTAGCCATTATTACTATTTTTGTAAATCCTTGATGGTAATTAAGGAAGTGCTATTTATAAATGATCGTGTAATTCAGACTGACACTTGACTCACGCCGGTGTCCCCAGCGAGGTTCTGGAAAGGATGACAGGGCTTTGGCCGGTTTACTTGGGCGGTTGTGAAAGGGAGACCGCACAACAAGTTCCTGTTGCCAGGGTCGCTCTGAACAAAGGTTCTTTATTTAAAAAAAAAAAAAAAGAATTGGCCTCCAAATACTCAATTTAACTCACTGGTCCTCAGTTAGGAGCATTGTGAGTTTAACATTTGTTGTGCACAGTGGATTTTCTGAATCCTAAAGTCTGGCGGGCTCAGCAGCTTAGTCTCAGCTAAGATCTCCGCATTTTATGAACAAGACAACACTCTCCCCTTGTGATCTGATGGCAGAGAATCTGGTCGACGTATTTTCAGGGTCACATTTTTTAGCCTTTCTCATTGGCTGAAATATGAGCAGGTACATATCCATCTCGTTGGAGGTGTCCCGAGAAAAATTAGCCGACTGAGGCGAATGGTCTTTAACTGGTGGATAGTTTAATGTAGAGATCATCGTTGGCTATAAAGTCTTTTTTGTACACCTGAAACTAACACAACATTGTTAATCACCTATACTCCAGTATAAAATAAAAAGCTGAAAAAATATACAAATAAACTCTCCTTTTAATAGGCAAGAAAAAAAAAAATCTTTTTTTTTTTTTTTTTTTTTGCCAAGAGTGTAAGGTCCCCAGAGTTACTATTATCTGACTTCTGTAGAATCTGAAAAGAAGGAAATCTAGTGTGATGCATTTTCAAAAGGTCCATGTATTTGTTTGACTTAAAAATTTGTACCCTAGTACCACTGCCCCAGGCTGTCAAGACAAAATAAATCAGTGCGTTAATTACTCGAATAAGATAACAGTAGAAAAATAGCTTCAATTAATGGAATGGAAACAAATGGAAGCCGTATTATTCCACTGCGGAAGATTACAAACTAGGCTGGAATTCAATACAAAAAGAAATCGGTAAAAATGTAAACTTCTTCACTCTGCAAACCACAGTTAAACACTACAGTACGAAGCAAACTATGACTCACCCTTTAACCTCTGAGATTTCCATGACTCTGTCTTTTTTTCCTCTTCTTCTCGGATTTAATAATTATAATGGGAATAAGAATGCAGATCAGCCTTAAATATTAAATTAGATTAAATATTATATATCCTTTATCTTTTTTGGTCAGAAAGATAAAGAACATAGGAAAGACACTGGTATGAACCGTGCTGAACTCGTAGTTTTTATTAACGCACACGGACTCCAGCACGTGGCTGGGTGGTTATGGGACGCGCCAGATGCTCTGTGCCCAGCTGGAAAGCTCCTTTCTTTCTTTTTAAAATTTTTATACAACTTTTAAAATTTGCTTTCCACTTAAAGTTATTACAAAATATTGGCTCTGTTCCCCATGTTGTACGATACATCCTTGAGCCTGTCTTACACCCAATAGTTTGTACCTCCCACTCCCCAACCCCTAGAGTGCCCCTCCCCCACCCCCATAACCTCTAGTTTGTTCTCTACATCTGTGAGTCTGCTTCCTTTATGTTATACTCACTAGTTTGTTGTAGTTTTTAGAGTCTACATATAAGAGATCTCATACAGTATTTATCTTTCTCTCTCTGACTTATTTCCTTAGCATAATACCCTCCAAGTCTATCCACGTTGCTGCAAATGGCAAAGTTTTCATTCTTTTTTATGGCTGAGTAGTATTCCATTGTATATATGTACCACATCTTCTTTATCCATTCATCTGTTGGTGGACACTTAGGTTGTTTCCCATGTCTTGGCAATTGAAAATAATGCTGCTATGAACGTTGGGGTGTATGTATCTTTCTGAGTTAGTGTTTTTGGCTTCTTTTGGGGATATATATCCAGGAGTAGAACTGCTGGGTCATATGGTAGTTCAAATTTTAGTTTTCTGAGATACCTCCAAACTGTTTTCCATAGTTTGGAGGTATCTCTGAAAACTATGGAATGTAATTGGCTCCACCAATTTACATTCCCACCAACAGTGTACAAGGGTTGTCTTTTCTCCACATCCTCGTCAACATCTGTTATTTGTGTTCTTTTTGATGGTAGTCATTCTGACAGGTGTGAGGTGTTATCTCATTGTGTTCTTTTTTTTTAATTTTTTTGCGTTATGCGGGCCTCTCACTGCCGTGGCCTCTCCCGTTGCGGTACAGGCTCCGGACGCGCAGGTTCAGCGGCCATGGCTCACGGGCCCAGCTGCTCTGCGGCACGTGGGATCCTCCTGGACCGGGGCATGAACCTGTATCCCCTGCATTGGCAGGCGGACTCTCAACCACTGCGCCACCAGAGAAGCCCCCATTGTGTTATTTTTAATATAAATTTATTTATTTATTTTTGGCTGGGTTGGGTCTTCGTTGCGGTGCACAGGCTTCTCATTGCGGTGGCTTCTCTTGTTGCGGAGCATGGGCTCTAAGCACGCGGGCTTCAGTAGTTGCGGCACATGGGCTCAGTAGTTGTGGCTCGTGGGCTCTAGAGCACAGGCTCAGTAGTTGTGGCGCACGGGCTTAGCTGCTCTGCGGCATGTGGGATCTTCCTGGACCAGGGCTCGAACCCATGTCCCCTGCATTGGCAGGAGGATTCTTAACCACTGCGCCACCAGGGAAGCCCTCATTGTGGTTTTAATTTGCATTTCCCTGATGATTAGCAATGGTGGAAAGCTCATGATTTCTAACAAGTCCATGTTGCCGTGAATAAAAGAATCCAAGGCCTTCTCACTAAAAGTTTTGGCCCTTTGTAGCAAAGGCAACATCATTGTGTCATGATGTCAAGTTCTCTTTGGGGCTGTGGCTCTGTCTCCAGTGTCCTGTCTTTCCTTTCTTCTCTCTCTCTCTCTCTTTCTTCCTTCCTTCCTTCCTCTCTGCCTCTCTGGCACATAGTTGGTGCCGAATTAAAACTTGCTAAATGAATGTCAGATGAGCTGTGTGGAGAAAGTTAATTGGACAGGAAGGTCAAGAAAGTTGTTCCAGGAGATGTATCTGAGCTTGGTCTTGAAGGCTGTGCAGAAATTCATCAGATAGAGAAGGATGAAAACAATAATCCAAGTGGGAGTGGGAAACACTGCTTCTTATATAAAGACCTTGGGTTGATTTAGATCATCACTTTGAAGTGATGGCTAACAGTGAAGTAAAGGAAAGGATCATTGTCTAGCTGAGACGGTTTTGAAAATATTTGCTAAAATATTCTGAGGACTTGTGTTGAACAAGTCACCTTGGTGAACTTCATCCTAAAAACAAGTGTGTGATGGATCCTTACTAATTAAAACAGTACCTGGGTTTATAGCAAGTGGTTAGGGAGGTCAGGTAACTCACCAAAGGTCACACAGCTAATATGCGGATTTGAACTCAGTTTTCTCTAGTTCAAGGGTCTAAGCCATGCCTTAAATTTATGAGTAAGGAAGAGTAAGGAAAATGCCTTAAGTTTAAGAGTCTAAGACAGTGCTGTCTAATAAAAATATAATGTGAACCATATGTGTAATTAATACATTTTTTAGTGGCCACATTAAAAAATAAAAAGAAGCATGTGAGATTATTTTGAATGATACATTTTATTTAACCAAAATATTATCCAAAATATTATCATTTCACCATGTAATCAACATAAAGAAATTACTGATGAGACAATTTACATTCCTCCTCCCATATTGTCTTTAAAATCAGTGTATATTTTACATTTAAATTACACCTCAATTTGTTCAATTCGTGGCATTTCAAGTGCACTTTGGACACAAGCGACATTGGACAGCGCAGGTCTAAGCCCTTAACACAGTCTCTGAGTCTTGTATGATTTTGGTTGGTAATTGGGTTGTTCAAAGGGCTGAAGCATGGGTTTTCACCCTTTTCCTAGGAAACTCCAGATTCAGCATTTTGCTCTTAACGTCCTCAGTTTTATTTATGGAAACTGTGTTAAGTCTATTTCTGTATTTCATTTCTAGGACATTCCTATTTAACTGCATTTGTTCTCTAAACTTGGTCATAAGAGACATGATTGGGTTGATTACAAGAAACAGGTAACACTGTCTTGTAATTGTCACTGAATGTGATCAGTGTCTGTATCCAAACTAGCTCCTGAGTCATCTGAGGGCAGGTTAGACCTCCAGGGCCTAACACATAATAGCTGTGCTGTAAAGTTTGCTGGATGTTAAGTAAATGTTTCCGCAACAGACCCTGTCAACTGTTTCTTCCTTTTGGTGAATTACTTGGAATCAGGCTACTACGCAAGTTCCTGAAAGGTTTCACCTGTAAATCTGTTCAACTCTGACGTGGATTTTAGGACCCAACAGAGTCACAAAAGCAATCTGTATATAAGTGAACTTGCTATTTCTCATAAGTTACCAGTATTATGAAATGGAGAGTTTTTAGAACACTCTTGAAACATTTTAAAAACAAGACCTGGGACTTCCCTGGTGGTGCAGTGGTTAAGAATCCACCTGCCAATGCAGAGGACACAGGTTCCATCCCTGGTACGGGAAGATCCCACATGCCACGGAGCAACTAAGCCCATGCGCCACATCTACTGAGTCTGCACTCTAGTGCCCGCGAGCCACAACTATTGAGCCCGAGTGCCACAACTACTGAAGCCTGCGCACCTAGAGCCTGTGCTCCACAACAAGAGAAGCCACCACAATGAGAAGCCTGCGCGCCACAACGAAGAGTAGCCCCCGCTCGCCGCAGCTAGAGAAAGCCTGCACATAGCAATGAAGACCCAGCACAGCCAAAGATAAATAAATAGATAAATTTATTAAAAAAAAAAAAACAAAAACCCAAGACCTGATAACCCATTAACAGGAATATGGTTTAGTTTGCAGAGTGATTCATAAAGTTCATGATCCTTTTTAAATTCATGTTACCCAAGTTTGACGATTGTCTTTGCACAATCGCCAAGACTAAGGTCTACATGAAAACAATGGGCCTTGGCTGTCAGGACCTTGCCCGCTCCAGGTATTTTTTATTGTATATTCCCATTTAACAAATATGAGAGCTCAGGTTGGGATATGCTGCTGATAGGAGCAAAGTTTTCCTAACAGTGAGTTTTTACTCTGCTTTTTGGTTGTTGGAAATATAAGTTTCATCTTGCAGACTTCTATTTGCTATTTCAACCACGTTCCCTATACATTCCCAAATGTCAGTTGTTCTCTCTGTAAAACTTGCAATGGAATTTTTACTGGCACACAAGTGTAGATTCAACCTTTTTGCTTATCCTCCGATCTCTATCAGCAAATTGAGGTATGGGATTTGATGGGGTGATGTCAGAATCAAATTCCCTTAATTCTCATTTTAACACCGTGTTCTGTCTAGTTGAAAGGTCTTCTGCTCTCTCAACATTTATTTCTTCAACATGGGATGAATCAAAAAAGGAAGTATTAGAGTCTTGGGTTTTAAACATCAGTCTGAGCTCTGGCAGTGATGGCTGACGTCTCCTATGCTGCGGATTCTTAACTACGGTATATGAATGGGAAGTTATGGGTTTGAATGTCTTGGTCGAAAATGACTTTATAACATATCAAGTGTTGGTGACTTGTCCCGATTTCATGCCTACTTTCAGCAGAGCTTCATCTTGTAAACACATGTTACAGCAGCAAAATACTAAACTGTGAATTTGATGTTTACAGCTCTGTGATTCACCTTTTCTTAGGAACAATACTATTTTCTATTTTGTCACTGTGTCTCCAGTATTTTTTGGACCATTTTTTGGTGACTTTGTTCTCGATTTTTTGGGGAACCATATTCCTGTCGGCTGAAGCTGTTGTAAGTAAATGAATAAATGAAACCCTTACTCCTGTGGAGCTAGTCTGTTCTTTCGTTTTCCTAAACTTAGAGTCAAACCACAATATCTGACCAGTACCGTCTAGTGGGATTTACCATGATTACTTCTAAGGTGAAAATTTTACATTTGATTGTTAATATTCTTCTTTAAAAAAAGTACTGATTTTGGGGGGGGGTGTTTGGAAGGGGTCTACATGTTTTTAAAAGTTTAGATAGAAGTAAAATGCTGACTTTTCAGTTGAACATACCTAAATTGAAAAGGACTCAATAAAATTCACATCCTGAGTCCCTGAAAATAAATACAAGCATTTTATTATAAGTGGATCATATATTTTGAGTTCAATGAACAAAGAGTGACCTTAATTGACATCTGGAAAGCCTTCCTTTACAAGTATTTCCAGAAAGAAGGACTTCAGAAACTAAAGACTCATGAGTTTTAACAGACTCCCCTAACCTACAGCTGGCCAATAGTGAACAGCCCTATAAAGCAGGTCAATCCAGTCAATCATGTTAGGGCCAATTCAGCCAACTATCTTGGGAGGTTCGGTGAGTAGTTATACTACTTAAAGTTGGATCTCAAAAGGGGCTTCAATGAGGTTTTTTTTTTTTTTCCTGAGATTTTGCTAAATAATTTTCCATACAGAGATGCTTGTTTCCATGTTCTAAATAACAGAGCTTCGAGACTCAGCTGCTCATTTTTCTGAGTATTGGAGTAGAAAATCTTGCCTGTGTCCCCCCGTACTCTTAGCACCCTCACTGCAGGACTGGTGCCTTCCTACTCTGCATATGACTTTTTTTAGGTGTCTCAGCTTTTATAACCTTACCCCTCTCTCAGCCTACTACAGAAATACATGTGTTGGCTTCTAAATGGCAACAGGGAACTCCTGCACTTTTAGGTACTGGCAGGAGGGTTCCTATGATCCCAGGGTGCTGTGATGCAGTCTTTAGGGTCATGTGCCTGAAAGCCGTGCAGCCCATTTTCTAGATACTCTCACTTTTACTTCTACTTTATTTTATTTATTTTTGGCTGTGTTGGGTCTTCGTTGCTGCGCCTGGGCTTTCTTTTAGTTGCGGCGAGAAGGGGCTACTCTTCGTTGTGGAGCATGGGCTCTAGGTGTGTGGGCTTCAGTAGCTGTGGCACGCGGGCTCAGTAGTTGTGGTGCACGGGCTTAGTTGCTCCACGGCATGTGGGATCTTCCCGGACCAGGGCTCAAACCTGTGTCCCCTGCATTGGCAGGCGGATTCTTAACCACTGTGCCAGCAGGGAAGTCTCACTCTCACTTTTAGTTCTGCGTGAAACCTAAACCACATTGTTTTTGTTCTCCTATGTTGAAATTACTTTGCTGAATTCAGTTTATATGACATGCCATGTATATACCTTGAAGGAATATTATAAATGCCTTATGAATATTCTTGTTTACTATAAGAATATTGGTGAAGACACAGGGTACTAAATTAAAGAGAAACTTCTTTATAAAGACCTACCACAGGAGACATTACCCTCAGATTTCAGATACTGAAAGTTAAATAGATTTTGCTTATGATTCCGTTTTTGTAGTGATTGCTAGAGAGCTCAGAGTCAAATTTTCAGGCCAGCTCAAGCAAGTGTACATGCTGTTATGCACTATTTCATCTATGGCTTTATTTTTATCTTTCAACTATTAAGTTTCTATAAACGCAGTTCCTACTTGTTATCATGTTTCATTGTACAAATTTCTGGACTTTACATCCTTTGGAACTAGATATAGTATAAATAAAGAAATAGCACAGAACTAATTACTTTTGGGTGTGTGTGGTTAGAACCAATTAAAATGTCCACAGAGCGCAATTCCAGTGGCAGGAAGTGACTCCAGCATCTATGGCAGTGGGTAGGCCTTCAGCAGCTGGGTGGGCAGCAGACTGTGGTCCTCACAAAAAGGGGATGGGAGCAGAGAGACAATAAAATGACAGGTTCAGGGTGATAGCAGACAGGATAGAAGCCATCCTCCCTCCTCAATAAAAATACCTTCCAGAAATAGCTATAGCCGGGACTTTCTAATGGGAGGTGCTGGGATCACAGATCGATGGATAAATCAGTGGTTTACATGTCACTGCTGTTGGGACAGCTTGATTTTAAACAGAAAATTGGGTTGGTCTAAGGAGACAAAAGTTACATACAAATGAGGTAAGCAATTCTTCAGGATGAATTCTGAGGGGAAGCTCCATAACCTGCTGTAAAGACTGCACTGCCATGATTTGAACTTATCCCTAAGAATGAAAGTTTTGCATTTTCAGGAGTCTTTTGTTAAAGATCTGTAAGTCTGAAGGCAACACAGTGAGATTTGGCTGTCACTACCAATACACGGGGACTAGCCTATCAGACCATTAAAGTCTGGGAGGGGATATGAAAGCAAATGTGTCACAGAGGAAAGTATGAATTCTGCCTGGTTTGGGACATAAGACCCAGAGGACAGGGAGGTGGTCTAGCCCTGGGAGAGAGAAGAAATGCCATGAGAATAGAACTGGAATCTGTATCGCTGTGGTTTAAGAACCATTCTAGAACTGAGGAGGCTAGAAGTCCTACACCAAGGAAGGTGGTCCTCAATTCTGACTGAGACTGAGCAGGAGCCTGGGGGGCTCCTGGGCACAAAAGCCTTTCTGTGTCCCCTGTTTCTTCATTACAGGAAATAGGCTTCGTTCAGCCTCCATGACCTTCCCTGAGTTCTAACAAGCAGATTCAAACAGTTGCTAATTAGGGAAGGGAGGGGATGCCAGACAAGGGAGGAACAATCAAAAGAAACAATAGTGCAGCCTTGGGGCAGGGTCCCTGTCCTCCCTCAAGAAATACACAATATCTCTGAGCTGTTTTGCAGGTACTGAGACCCCCACCAGGTGGGAGAAGTTAGCTGTGTGCTGCCCACAAGCACGGAGACCCCAGACGGGTTGGAACCAGAAGGTTGATGATGCCGCCTCCCACTTACCTCACCAGCGACCAATCACAAGAACGTCCATGAGCTGACCACGCCCTCTTTCAGCCATTACTATAAAATTGAATCAGAGAAGTGAGAAAATGCAGAAACAAAAGAAAACAGTCAAAGGAGACCAAGTAATAACAGTTTAGTCATTAAGCAAAGTCAAGGACCTTTAGTTGCTCCTCAAGGGCTACAGATAATATTCTGAGCCATATCCTGTGAGTTGTCTTGTAGATACTGAAACCCTCACCAAGTGGAAGAAGTTAACTACATGATGAGCAGACTGTAGCCATGACATAAGCTGCCACAATTCCAAGAATTGGCCTCAAGGAAATGGGAACAAACTGACCCTGGAACTGAAAATTAACTGTAGTTAAAACAATCAAGATGACGCCGATCAGACCACTGATGACCAATTTCAAGATGCCAGTCAGAGCTGCCTGTGCTGTTTCTGCGTGTAGCCCCTCCCCGCACCTGTAACAGCTCTTGCCCCCTGGTTGTTGCCGGGAAGGTGTTGGCCTTTGGACAGGAGTCCTCCTCTCCCCCACCCCAGTTGCCAGCATCCAAAAGAAAGCAAACTCTCCTTTCCACCAACCTTGGCCTCTTTACTGCCTTTTGAGTGGTGAGAAGCCGGACCCCACCTTCGGTTATACTAAGAGTTCTTATGTGTTCTCGAAACAAGTCCCTTATCAGATGTATGACAGGCAAAAATGAGTTGGGAAGTGTTTCTTTTCCCCTCTTTTATCTTTTGGAAGTTATTGTAAAGAATTGGTATTAATTCTTCTTCAAACATTTGGTAGAAGTCATCAGTGAAGGCTTCTAGTCCTGAGCTTTTTATTGTGGGAAGGTTTTTTTTTTTATTACTTTTTGATTAATTCAATCTCTTTACTTATTATAGGTCTATTCAGATTTTCTTTTTTTCTTTTTTTTTTTTTTTTTTTTGCGGTACACGGGCCTCTCACTGTTGTGGCCTCTCCCGTTGCGGAGCACAGGCTCCAGACGCGCAGGCTCAGCAGCCATGGCTCACAGGCCTAGCCGCTCCGCGGCATGTGGGATCTTCCCGGAACAGGGCACGAACCCGTGTCCCCTGCATCGGCAGGCAGACTCTCAACCCCTGTGCCACCAGGGAAGCCCAAGATTTTCTATTTTTTTTTAGTCAGTTTTAATAGTTTGCGTTTTTCTTGTAATGTATCCATTTCATCTAAGTTACCTAATTTGTTGGCATACAGTTGTTCATAGTATTCCTTTACACAGTAATTCTTTTTATTTATATAATATTTGTAGTAATGTTCCCTCTTTCATTTTATGATTTTAATACTTTGAGTCTTCTTTCTTTTTTTCTTAATTAATCTAACTAAAGTTTTGTCAATTTTTTGATCTTTTTAAAAAAACCCCAACATTTGGTTTTGTTGATTTTTCTTTATGGTTTTTCTAATCTCATTAACTTTAGCACTAATTCTTATTATTTCCTATCTTCTGCTTGCTTTGCGCTCAATTTTCTCTTCTTTCTCTAGTGACTTAAGGTGAAAGGCTAGTTTGTGGATTTAAAAATCCTTCTTTTTCTTTTAAGGTAGGCATTTGCAGCTATGAATTTCCCTCTAAGCATTACTTTAGCTACATTCCATAAGTTGTAGTACTATGTATGTCTTCATTTTCATTCTTCTCAAAGTATTTTCTAATTTTCCTTTTGATTTTTTCTTTGATCCATTGATTATTTAGTAGTGTGTTGTTTACTTTCCAAATATCTGTGAGTTTGCAAAAATTTTTTTCATTTTAAATTTCCTGTTTCACTCCATTGTGATCAGAGGAAATAACACTGAATGATTTCAATCCTTTAAAACATGTTGAGGTTTGTTTATGGCTTAATATATGGTCTATCCTGGAAAATGTCCCATGTGCACTTGCTCTCACATGTGAATCAGAATTTGCAGAGCCCCTGACTGTTTTGCTGCTGGGCTTAGGGAGTTGCTCTTGGTGATTTTGAATTCTCCTGTTCTCAGGGCACTCAGATGCCCCAGTTTCCTTTTTCCACATGAATGGAGATATCAAGTAGGTCTTGTCACTATTGGTGGTTCAATCCACACTTCTAATAATTTGAAATTCGTATCAACTAGTTTTATTGTAGATTCTTATATTCCTTTGATAGTGTGGTTTTACCCTCGATATCACCATACGAATACATGTGTGGTTTCCTTCAACTTCTTAGGTCACACCTAGAAATAATTCTGTACTTTTAAATCTTTATGTGAATCACAGAATACTGCTTCTAAGCAGAGGGGAGATGACAGAACGACTATCTAGGGTTTTTCTCACAGTGGTGAGGTGTCTGAGTCTGCTTAAACCTGATGAGCTGGTGTATCTAAATGTCATTGTATCTGAACTTTGTCTCTAATCCAGTTCTAAAGAGCTTCAGAAGGGAGAAGTGGCAGTTTAAGGCCATTCTATTTCTGTGTTAAAAAATATTCTCCAACCTAGAAAATTAATGTCTTCACCCTATGAAATTCTTAGTCTCTTGAAATCACTATGTTTTTAAATAACCAGGCCTTGATCCTCAATTAGAACTAAAATGTACAAAGTCCTTAACTGCCAAGGTATTTGATGATCTACTTTCAAGGCAAGCCTAAAGTTATAAGCTAATCATATATATGCTAAAAGAAATCACAGTTGAATTATGGTCAATTTTTCATTATCAGAGATGAGGCTTGGAATTTTCAATGAGTTCCCAAAGTCAGTTATTTTACATGTGTATGGGGTTAAAAATAGTGAACATTTCTTTGCTGAACTGCTGATGTATAAATCTGGGGCATATCCTACTTTACTAAGTTCTGTAATAAAATGTAAGAGCTGGAGCTATTTAAAAAAAAAAGCAATGCCCTAGTGCGTTGAACGTTTCACTTGCTCAGAGACAGATGATGGGATTTAAAAAATCATAATCATGACTTTGACATTCCTAGTTTCTTTGGTCCAATTATTAATTACTGTAAATCTCATTTAAATTTTCCATGCATTTCCTTATCAACAAGTAAAAGTGTGTGATCTCTATTTCCTTTGGAATCACATGGAGATGGAGAGATAAAGAATGGGAAAGAGTGAAATAAAATAGAAATTATAAAAATATTTGCTTCTATATATTTCGAATACTTGAATTCACAAAGAAATTTGGTTTCTTTGAAGATTAAAAAAATGGCAACTCAATGGTCTACAAATGGACTGTTTCATTTCATTCAGTGTGTTTTCTATAATTTTTTCTCCTTAGTAATATAAAACAATTTCTAGCTTGGTCCCCAAATTCCCTAGTGATATGTGTTCCAGGGTCCTGCTATCTGTTGGAGTAGAGACTGAAGGGCAGTCGGGAAAGTATGATTCACAATTTCTGCAGCACTGTAAGCTTCCAGCAACACGAGATGGAATAGGACAGTGAAAGGAGAGAAGCAAGAGTGCTAATAGGCAGTGCACCACTGAAGAAGTCCTGACCCCCTTTCCAGAGATCACTGTCAGCTATGTGCTTTTGGAAGTAGAATTTTCTATTACATTCTCCACTTAGGATGCTATTCTCCATACACCAAGTAGGCACAGCGAATACATGAATTGAAATTCTGCCTAATCAGGATAAAACTCAAATACTGCTTCCTCTTTGAAGCCTGCCTTGATGCCTAGTCAGAAATGATCTCTGATCCTTCCCTTCTCTGATGGCCTATGGAGTCCTAAGAGGAGATGTGTTTCCTGGTGTTGACCAAATTCAGGGCTCATCCTAAAATCTTTACCAGAACGTAAGGTTGTGGGGAATTGTATTTCCTGTTGGTGGCTGCTCTTATGTATTCGATCCCATTCCACTGCTCTTCTTACAATATGACTGACACTCCTCCCACCAAGAGATGGGGCTGTTGGAGGTTGCATTCCCTCTTCTTGAGTCAGGGGAGGGTGGGGACACTCACAAATTGTCCCAGCTGCCCCAGTGGAGTATGGCTGAAAGGGTCCCGTGTGACTTCTGAGGCTACGTCATAGAAAGGAGATAGCTTCTTCTTCCCATTCCCCCATGATTTTACCCTCAGAACCCAGAGCTGGTTTTGTAGGGAAGCCTAGGATGCTTCTCAATCTGTGACCAATGGCCAGCATCAACACCAGACATGTGTGAATGAATCTTTGGATGATTTCTTTTTCTTGCCTAATTGCTCTGGATAGGACTTCCAATACCACATTGAATAAAAGTGGTAAGAGTGGGTATCCTTGTCCTGCTCCTGATCTTAGAGGAAAAACTTTCAGCTTTTCATTGTTGAGTATGATGTTAGCTGTGGGCTTGTCATTTATGGCCCTTATTATGATAAGGTAATTTCCCTCTATACCTACTTGTTGATAGTTTTTTTTAATCATGAATGGATGTTGAATTTTGTCAAATGCTTTTATATGCATCTATTGAGATGTTCATATGATTTTTATCCTTAATTTTATTAATGTCATCACATTGATTGATCTGCCGAAGTTGCACAATACTTGCATCCCCAGTAAATCCCACTTCATCATGGTGTATGATCTTTTCAATGTGCTGTTGAATTCAAATTTGGTTGAATTTGCTAATATTTTGTTGAGAATTGGTTCGTCTATATTCATCAGGATATTGGTCTATAGTTTTCTTTTCTTCTAGTGTCCTCATCTAGCTTTGGTATCAGGGTAATGCTGGCCTCAGAAAGTGAGTTTGGGAGTGTCCCCTCCTCTTCAAGTTTTTGAAAGTGTTTGAGAAGCACTGGTGTTAATTCTTCTTAAATGTTTGGTAGAATTCACCTGTGGATTGATTTTTGTTTTGTTTTGTTTTGTTTTTGGAGGGGAGGGCTTTATGGATTATTGATTCAATCTATTTACTTGTTATTGGTCTGTTCAGATTTTCTATTTATTCATGATTCAGTCTTGGTAGGTTGTTTATTTCTAGAAATTTATTTTCTTCTAGGTTATCCAATTTGTTGGTGTATAATTGTTCCTTTCATAAAGGTCATAAAGTAGTCTTTATGACCCTTTATATTGCTGTGGTATCTCTTGTAATGTGTCCTTTTTCATTTATGATGTTATTTATTTGAGTCTCTTTTTTTCTTAGTTTAGCTAAAAGTTTGTCAATTTTGTTTATCTTTAAAAAAAACTAGCTCAGTTTCATTGATATTTTCTATTGTTTTTCTGGTCTATTTAATTTCTTTCTGCTCTGATCTTTATTTCTTTTCACATGCTAATTTTGGGCTTAGTTTTGTCTTTTTCTAGTTCTTTGAAGTGTAAAATTAGGTTGTTTATTTGAAATCTTTCTTTTTTTGTCAAAGTAGGCATTATTCTCTATAAACTTCTCTCTTAGATGTGCTTTTGCAGCATTCCATCATTGTGCATTCATTTTCATTTGTTTCCAAATATTTTTTGATTTCCCTTTTGATTTTTTTCTTTGACCCATTTGTTGTACAAGTGTGTTGTTTAATTTCCACATATTTGTGAATTTTCCAACTTTCCTCCTATTGTTGAACTCTAGTTTCATACCATTGTTGTCAGAAAAGATACTTGGTATGATTTCAATCTTAAATTTGCTAAGACTTGTTTTGTAACCTATAAAATGATCTATCCTGAAGAATGTTGCTTGTGCACCTGAGAATATGTACTCTCTGCCGTTGGATGGAATGGTCTGTATATGTCTGTTAGGTCCAATTGTTTTAAAATATGGTACAACTCTAATGTTTCCTTGTTGATTTTCTGTTTGGATTATCTATCCATTACTGAAAGTGGGGTATTGAAGTCCCCTACTGTTTTTGTGTTGCTGTTTACTACTCCCTCAGGTCTGTTAGTCTTCGCTTAATATATTTAGGTGCTCCAATGTTGGGTGCATATATATATTTACGACCATTATCTCTTCTTGATGAATTGGCCCCTTTATCATTATATAATGACCTTCTTTGTGTCTTGTTATTGTTTTTGGCTTAAAGTCTATTTTGTTTGCTATAAGTATAGCTATTTATGCTTTTTTGTTTGTTTGTTTCCATTTGCATGGAATGTCTTTTTCCATCCCCTGATATTGAGACTGTGTAAGTCCTTAAAGCTGACATGAGTCTCTTGTAGGCAGCATATAGTTGGGTTGTGTGTTTTTTAATCCATTCAGCCATATTAAGTCTTCTGATTGGAAAATTTAATCCATTAACATTTAGAGTAATTATTGGTAGGTAGGGACTTACTAATGCTATCTTATTATTTTCTGACTGTTTTGTAATTCTTTTCTCTCTCTCTTGCTGCCTTCCTTTGCAAATTGATGATTTTCCATAGTGGTATGCTTTGATTCCCTCTTTTTCTTTTGTGAATCTGCTATAGGTTTTTGCTTTATTTTTACTATGAGGTTTATTTGAAACATCTTATAGATATAACTATATTGTATGCTAACATAAACTTAATTTTGCATACAAAAACTCTACCCTTTTATTGCCATCCTTTTATGTTTCTGACGTCACAATTCACCTCTTTATATATTGTGTATGCATTAACAAATTATTGTAGCTACAGCTGTTTTTAATACTCTTGCCCTTCACCTTTTAATTAGCATTCAGTGTTTAACACTTCACCATATTACAGTATTAAAGTATTCTGAATTTGACTATATACTTACCTTTACCAATGTCTGATACATTTTCATGTTACTGATTAGCATCCTTTCATTTCACTTGAAGAACTCCTCTCAGCATTTCTGATAAGGCAGGTCTAGTGGTGATGAATTCCCTCAGCTTTTATTTGCCTGGGAAAGTCATTATCTCACCTTCATTTCTGAAGGACAGTTTTGCTGGGTAAAAACTGGCTGGAATTTTTTTCTTTCAGCACTTCGAATAAATATATCATCTCACTCTCTCCTGGCCTGTAAGATTTCTGCTGAGAAATCTGCTGATAGCTTTATGGAGGTTCCCTTGCAAGGTATAAGCTTTTCTTCTCTTGCTGCTTTTAAGATTCTCTCTATGTCTTTGGTTTTTGAAAGTTTTATCACAATGTGTCTTGGAGAGGATTGCTTTAAGTTGATTTTGTTTGGTGACCTATGAGCTTCATGAACTTGGACATCCATCTCTCCCCAGATTTTGGAAGTTCTCAGCCATTATTTCTTTAAATAAACTTTCTGTCCCCTTATATCTCTCCTCTCCTCTGGAACCCCAATAATTTGCAAATTGGTTCGGTTTTTTAAATATTTATTTATTTATTTCGGCTGCACTGGGTCTTAATTGTGGCATGTGGGATCTTCAGTTGCAGCATGCGGACTTCTTAGTTGTGGCATGCAAACTCTTAGTTGCGGCATGCATGCGGGAT
Organism: Physeter macrocephalus; assembly: GCF_002837175.3. Taxonomy (NCBI): domain Eukaryota; kingdom Metazoa; phylum Chordata; class Mammalia; order Artiodactyla; family Physeteridae; genus Physeter; species Physeter macrocephalus. Next base: position 73,655,037 of record NC_041228.1, read on the forward strand.
CTAGTTCCCTGACCAGGGATCGAACCTGGCCTCCTGCATCGGGAGTGCGGAGTCTTACCCACTGGACCAACAGGGAAGTCCTGCAAATTGGTTCTTTTGATGGTATCCCTTAGATCACAAAGGTTTTCTTCACATTTTCATTCTTTTTCCTTTGTTCTCCTCTGACTGGATAATTTAAAAGTTCCTGTCTTTAGTCTAATAGGTTCTTTCTTCTGCTTGAGCAAGTCTGCTGTTGGTGTTCTCCATTATATTTTTCATTTCATTCACTGTATTCTTTAGCGCCAGAATTTCTATTTGGTTCTTTTAAAAATTATTATTATTTCTCTCTCTTTGTTTAACTTCTAATTGTGTTTGTGTATTGTTTTCCTGTTTTGTTGAGTTGTTTTTCTGTGTTTATTTGTAGCTTATTAAATTTCCTTAAAACAGCTATTTTGAATTATTTATACAGTAAATTGCAGATCTCCATATGTTTGGGTTTGGTTACAGGACGATTATTGTGATCCTTTGGTGATGTCATGTTAGCTTGACTTTTTCATACTCCTTGAATATTACATTGCTGTCTTCACATTTGAAGTAGCAGTCATCTCCTCCAATCTTTACTAACTTCCTACTCTAATGTATCCAAACTCTTATTTTTTTGCTCCAGTGGTGTGCTGGAATTTCTTCTCTGGAAACCTGGACTTCCACAAAGGCCTTCCCATCCATGGGTGACTGTCTAAGTTAGTGTTTTCCAGGGGCTCCTGGACCACAGCCCAGAGGCCTGGAGCAGTTTACAGGCCACTGCAGGATCCACAGTCAGGATCAAGGTCTGTCTACCTATTGCCTGAGGCACTGGTGGGTGAGATTTCTCCCGAGTCCCTTGGTATATGGTGCTGGATCCCACAACTCCCTCAAAGGTGCCTTTATTCAAGGATGGATGCTGAACTGTTGTTATGGGGGCAGCGGTGAAGGACATCTTATGCCTCCATAATGTTGATGTCACTCTTCTTATATGTAAATTATGACTTTGCTTCCCTTGTATTAATATATCATGCCCATATGATACAAAAGAAAGTAGTTTATTCACATCAGATCAGCAAAGACAAAGCCTATCAGTTGTTCTGTTATATTTATATCCCTAATCTGTTTTGTCTCTCCTTCCTTTTCCACGTCTCTTAAATTCTCAGACAATTTAAAAAGTATCCATTACATTTGTTTATGTGACTCAAATCTATGGAAGAAGGTCTGATGGGAAGTTATTAGATGGCTGGGTAAAGTATATCCCAATTCTATTTTTGGTCCCTGGTACAGGAAGTGGTCTCAAATATTGCAGAGCTGGATGGAAACATGTGGGCCCACTGGTCAGGCTAGTCATTTGCTGTCCCTTCAAATGAGTATTCATGAAATATTTGTTAAAGGTGAGGTTATAGTTAAAGGTGAGGTTATAGAAGGTTATCACAACTTGGGCAGCTTACCTGTGAAAGAGTCTGGTCTGGCTATGATGAGTATTAATAATTGGCCATAGTCTCAGTCCTCCCCATACTGCGTTTATAATGAGGAGTTCAGCTTTACCAAATAGAGGATGTTGCTAAGTTCTGTCAAGGATATACAGAACATAGTCTGTGCCACTGCCTTTCTTTTCTTTAATTTTTCTTTTTTTTTTTTTGCATAAGACATCATCTTTATGAATATTGTAAGTCCCTTTGTGCATAACTGTAGACCTGTTGTCAGGAAACCTGGAGGGTTAGTTTCTCTGCACCCCTCTCAATTGCCTTCCAGATGAGAATGTTGAATAAAATTACTTTAAAAATTCTTGCCTGCTATATGGTCACCTTATTTTTGATAAAGGAGGCAAGAATATACAATGGAGAAAAGACAGCCTCTTCAATAAGTGGTGCTGGGAAAACTGGACTAAAGACCTAAATGTAAGGCCAGACACTATAAAACTCTTAGAGGAAAACATACGCAGAACACTCCATTACATAAATCACAGCAAGATCCTTTTTGACCCACCTCCTAGAGAAATGGAAATAAAAACAAAAATAAACAAATGGGACCTAATGAAACTTAAAAGCTTTTGCACAGCAAAGGAAAGCATAAACAGGATGAAAAGACAACCCTCAGAATTGGAGAAAATATTCGCAAGTGAAGCAAGTGACAAAGGATTAATTTCCAAAATTTACAAGCAGCTCATGCAGCTCAATATCAAAAAAACAAACAATCCAATCCACAAATGGGCAGAAGACCTAAATAGACATTTCTCCAAAGAAGATATACAGATTGCCAACAAACACATGAAAGGATGCTCAACATCACTAATCATTAGAGAAATGCAAATCAAAACTA
>NC_041228.1:73657477-73734156 GCF_002837175.3 Physeter macrocephalus
GAATGTAAATTGATACAGCCACTATGGAGAACAGTATGGAGGTTCCTTAAAAAACTAAAAATAGAACTACCATATGACCCAGCAATCCCACTACTGGGCATATACCCTGAGAAAACCATAATTCAAAAAGAGTCATGTACCACAATGTTCATTGCAGCTCTATTTACAATAGCCAGGACACGGAAGCAACCTAAGTGTCAATTGACAGATGAATGGATAAAGAAGATGTGGCACATATATACAATGAAATATGACTCAGCCATAAAAAGAAGTGAAATTGAATTATTTGTTGTGAGGTGGATGGACCTAGAGTCTGTTATACAGAGTGAAGTAAGTCAGAAAGAGAAAAGAAGGGTAAGCTGGGACGAAGTGAGAGAGTGGCATGGACATATATACACTACCAAATGTAAAATAGATAGCTAGTGGGAAGCAGCTGCATAGCACAGGGAGATCAGCTCGGTGCTTTGTGACCACCTAGAGGGGTGGGATAGGGAGGGTGGGAGGGAGACTCTAGAGGGAGGAGATATGGGGATATATGTATATGTATAGCTGATTCACTTTGTTATAAAGCAGAAACTAACACACCATTGTAAAGCAATTATACTCCAATAAAGATGTTAAAAAAAATTCTTGCCTGCTATATTATTCCATCTCTTTGGCATATGGAGCTGCATGATGAATCTGTATAGAAAAAAGGAGAATAAACATGAGTTACAAGGGAAATTCAAAAGAACTAACCCGGGCTTCCCTGGTGGCGCAGTGGTTGAGGGTCTGCCTGCCGATGCAGGGGACATGGGTTTGTGCCCCGGTCCGGGAAGATCCCACATGTCACGGAGCGGCTGGGCCCGTGAGCCATGGCCGCTGAGCCTGCGTGTCCGGAGCCTGTGCTCCGCAACAGGAGAGGCCACAACAGTGAGAGGCCTGCGTACCTCAAAAAAAGAATTAACCGATATATCCTTTAGGTTAATTAAATTTTTTTCTGACTTATAAAAACTCCATCTGATTCAGAGCTAGTACTTTAAACATTTTTACAAAATCTTGGTGAACTGAACTAGAGAGTAATATATCACAAGCTATAGGATTCATGGAAGAAATAGAAGCATCGTTGCCATGTTGATGAAATCACTGCATAATTTTTAGAAATAATAAAATATGAATCTTGATGAGGTCACCACTGCAAATGCATTCCTAGATTTTGTGCATATAGTTCTGAGAAATTTGTAGTATGATGCTACAATTATATAACAGAAAGTATCCTCCCCAAAATAATGCTTGTGACTATGAATGTCAAATGTTTTCGTGGAAGAGAAGTTTACTTTAAGAAGACTTACAAGGGCAGCCAGGAGATGGGGCTTCTTTCTTGCACATCTGACTTGCCCACATTCTCTTTGAGAGCCAGTTAGGCCCTAATACTTCCTCCAAATAACAAGCCAAGAAACTATGTCTCCCTGGACAGGAACAAACTCAAGAAGAGAGAACAAACAGCCATAACTTCTTATGTGTTTTCACTCCTATCTGTACCAAGTAAGAAGTCTCAGGTCATGAAACTCTCATTTGAAGACCAGTATGAGGAGATTAGGGGTGGGGCAATTTCTCTCTGTCCCTTTGTCCAAACACCCAAATAAATAGGTCCTATTTTTTTTTTTTTCTTTTCTGTGCTTAGCATTAAAGTCAAGGTATTACATTGATTTAGCCTTGAAATAGGTAACAGAGAATTGAAATAAGCTGTCTGCAGCATTTTCAAGTGAATCCAAGAGTCAAGTCAGTTATACTTTCATTTTCAGGTGGTACATCATATTCTGCAGGCAATGGAAATTATATATCGTTTCTACTTACCAAATGATTCAGTATTCTTAATAACACTTTTCAAAGAGGATTTTGAATCAGGGACAAGTTTTACCATTTTTCTACTCTTGTATCGTGGAGAATTTGCAATCTGGTGAAGCTGGATGGAATGCCTAATTTCAGAGCAGTGACTGAAAATAAAAAGATATAAAATTCACCAAACTAGCATGGCAAACAGAGTACTGCCTATAGTCTTTGTTTTTAGTATATACAATTATGGTTTAAAAAAAAAATTCTAGAACTAAAAAAAAGAAATCATTGCACCGAAACGAGTAGCTCATTTAGTTTCGAAGGAAATGGGGAGAACTGCAGAGTCTGAATTTTATTTTTTTTTTCAATGTCCTAAGTCATAGAATTTCCTCAATTCCTCATTTAACCTTGCATCAAAAGGGGGATAAATCCTTTGGGAAGCAGGTTTTCAGGGCTCCCCTGAATTACCGCAGAACTATTTTCTCTTGATATTATAAACTCCCTTTGAATTCACATCCAAATTGTTCATTGTTGGAATTCAGACATTCAGGCATTGACAAAAAAGTCTGCTTCCTCTGATATATGCTTCTCAAGGGCATTCACAGTAATCTTCAAAAAACTGTACCAGAACCTCATGTGGGATAGAAGCTATGTTTTTAAAATAGAAATCGATGAAGAACATCATGTTTTCTATTTTGTCTATAGTTAATCATTACTTTTCTCATCACATGCAGGGTTTTAAAAACAATAAGAAAAACAACCAAACAACAATAACAATATCAGACACCAGCCTTGTTATCTCTAAGCCTCCCTGCCTCTTTTACTTCTAGATGTGGGTGGAGGGGGGAGAGTTTGCAGTTACTTGGAGGCCTGAAGTTTCGGCCTCCTCTTTTTAACGTGTTTGCTACTTTAAACTTTGAAACTTAGTTTTAGGAAGCCGATGATGAAATCTACTGAGTAATGAGTTTCTTCCCCTCCACCTTCTTTATTTCTCTGACTATCTGATCTTGGGGATATCCTGGGGGCCGTTGACCTTGGCGAGCCTCATAGCATGACCCCATCAAGCTCACAGGGCTCCTTTGTGTGACTGGGTATAGAAAAGAGAAATGTTTTTCCCTAAATGTTTCACTTTTTCCGTACACAAAACCATAATTTTGTAGTAAACTTATCTTTCCTCTGATTCGAATACTTGTTCTGTAATTAACTATTTGCGAGACATAACAGTGCAGCAATTAAGAACTCAAACATTAGAGTCAGGTAATTGTAGATTTGAATTCAAACTCCCATGCTTAGTAGTTCTGTGACCTTGGACAAGTTTATTCAACTCTTCTGGAGCCTCTAAAATGGGGATATTAATATTTATCTCATTGGGTTGTTGGGAAGGTTAAAATATGCATATCATCTGACATACATCATTTTGTACGTGACATTGGGGAAAAGTTATTTTTTTTCTTTGGGTCTCAATTTTCAAAACCAGTTGAAATGATTTTTCTAATACTCTATTCATTTTTGATTTATTGGGAAATCTTTTCTCCAGTTTTCTGGAGATTATGATTCCAGTATGATGGAGAAGATTGCATTCATTAATTTAATTCAAAGAAATTGCTCTGGCTGCTGCAATTAATAAGTTGGATTAATATTTGTTTACTAGAGGTACGTAAGTCTGGTTATGTTACTAACTTTTTTTTTTTACCTTTTTATTTTAATTTTTCCTCTCCGCTTGGCATGTGGGATCTTATTTCCCCGACCAGGGATTGAACCTGGGCCCCCTGCATTGGGACCGTGAAGTCTTAACAACTGGACCACTAGGGAAGTCCCTATGTTACTAACTTTTGACTGTAGACAAGTTATTTAAGCCTCTCTGGGTTTCATTTTCAAAATGGAGATAATAACACCTACTTCACAGCAGTCCTAAGAGTAGACGAATATCTGTAAAGTACCTAAGATGGTGCTATAATATACTAATGTCTAATAAATGGTAACATTATTTTCATTCTTATTATTATTGAACATAAAAAATCAAAAAGATTGCTGAGAAATTATGTGGAGGAAAGTAGGTTGGCCTGAAAAATATAAATGAAAGAAGTCATGTAAGCACGACACATACAGGTCAGAAGTATTCACTGGACATTTGGAATCCATGAAAATTCTCAACTTCAGGCTGATGGGCCATTTTCAGCTATTTTTGGCTTCTCAGAATTCTAGCCAAACAGAAATCTCAGATAACTGTCTAGATTTTGTGATAGTAGGTTGGGTCTTTGGTATCGAAACAGTGGTAGGCAATTTTGGGCTTAGTGTTTAAGCAATGGGCTCCGCTGTCTATTGAGTCGTTTGCCAGCTCAGAGCCTGGACTGTTCTGTGCAATATTTACTTCACCTCCATACTTTAATCACCTCGTGACTAAAGCATATTTTCCTACCCTCTTTTTTTTTTTCTTTCTTTAAATTTTTATGTTTTTTTCTATTGTTTGGCCGTGCCTCGCAGCTTGTGGGATCTTAGTTCCCCAACCGGGGATTGAACCTGCACCTTCAGCAATGAAAGCATGGTGTCCTAACCACTGGCCTGCCAGGGAATTCCCTCCTACCCTCCTTTTAGCTCATCCTTCGTGCTCTTTGGTTCATTAGCATACATTCTACCAACATCACAGAAACTTCCTTTACTCCCCTATCATTTTCTTCCCGGGGCCATCTTCAGTAAGTCTGTCTCACAGAAAAACTGCCCAGTGAACCACAGTCCTAGCAACAGTCAGGGAATGGCAGATTTCCCCTGGATTATTTGCTGGATCACTGAAATATGCAGTGCTAATCATTCCCCAAATAGTTTTATCTTAAAATTATTTTTTATTACATAAATAAAACATGTTTGTCAAAAGTCAAGGTTTCACTGGGTGATACTAGATGGTATTTGATTAAGGACACAAATTCCTGAATCTTCCGTTGACCCAGCTACGTCATTTCCTCCTTAGGTTACTAAGAGAGATTTATTTAACCCCAGGCAATAATGGGCATATCAAGTTGTAGCAAAATACATTCTCTTTAGTTGGGCTTTAGCTCCAAATACCCATGTGGAACCGCGGGAGAAGGGCTGGACGCATTGGAGGGTAAGCTTCCCTCAGGCTGCTTACTGGGACTGCCCTGGGACCCAGGCACCCTGTTTGCCTTGCACCATTGAACACATAACCTGGGAATTTGCATTTCAGTGGAGCAGAATCCCATCGTGCCAGCCAGAGGAAAAAGAAGAGAGAGAAGATTTTCTCCTTATTGTCTCATTTCAACTCTGTGACTCTGTCACAAAAATCTGAACAATCTTCTTTCTTAGGATAGAGTAAAAGGAGGTGGGCTGTGGAAGAGGAGGACTCCAAGGGCACTGTCCTCATTCACTAGAGGAGCTTTAAAAAGTCCTGACAGCCGGGTCCTACCACAGACTAACCAGATTGCTACGGTGGGCCTAGGCATTTTAAAGAGAAGCTTCAGAGGTGATTATATGGTGCAGCCAGAATTGAGAACCACTGTCCTAGAGGCTAACATTATTTGTTATGAAAACGTGAAGAACTAAAGCCAGAAAAAAAGAAACAAATAAAGCGATACCCCCAAAACAATACCGCCAAACAATGACCATTGCCACTGTGGTCTTCCATGTATCTATATCCAGGAGATATTTTAAAACAATGTGAAGAATGAGTTTCTGTAACCTAATAAATGGTACAAATAGAAGTTTCCCTTTTATAATTTTTTCTAAGTCTGAACACGATTCTTTCCTGAAGCCATTAGGCAAAAATGGGTAAGACTCTGTCTTAGTCCATTTGGGCTGTTATAACAAAATACCACAGCCTAGGGAGCTTATAAGCAACATTTATTTCTCAGTTCTCAATTAGTTCTGGAGGAGGGAGGTCCAAGATCAAGGTGCCAGCACGGTGGCGTGAGGGCCCACTTCCTGTTTCACTGCTGGGCTTTCTGGTTGTGTCCTCACATGGTGGAAGGGGCGAGGGAGCTCTCAGGAGTCTGTTTAACACGGCACTAATCCCATTTTGAGGGCTCTACCTTCAGGACCCAAGCACTTCCCAAAGGGCCCACCTACTAATACCATCATCATTGGGGCGGTTAGGATTTTCACGTGTCAATTTTGAGGGGACACACCCAGACCACAGCAATCTCTCACACATGTTGTTTCCTATTTAAACTCTTTCCTCACCTTGTCCTTTTCTCTAGAACGTGTTACCCTCCAGGCAGCAGCTGGACCTTCAGTTCTTCCTACGCACAGGACCACTATGTCTTCCGGCACTTCGGGTCCCCACCTTGTAGCCGTGTAACTGGTTCCCTCCTGGAACGAGATGCTCTTTTTTTTTTTTTTTTTTTTAATTATTTATTTATTTTTGGCTGTGTTGGGTCTTCATTGCTGTGGGCTCTCTCTAGTTGCGGCGAGCGGGGGCTACTCTTCATTGCGGTGCGCGGGCTTCTCATTGCAGTGGCTTCTCTTGTTCTGGAGCACGGGCTCTAGAGCGCAGGCTTCAGTAGTTGTGCCACCAGGGAAGCCCACGAGATGCTCTTTTTGCCTACTGAACACTTCTCCAGGAACTCTCTCATCAGAAATCCTGCAGCTTTGGAACTGTGATGTTTTCAGAGCCCAAACAGAACCTTCCATTTTATCTAAAATATTAGGTGAGGAGAGATCCCCCGCCTAAGGATAAAAGATGCCTTTTACAAGAGTTGGAGGCTCTGTTCTTCAGTGCCCTTACAGAAAATGATTGCCTGAAGGAAAAAAAAAAAAAAAAAAAGAGGTTTGAAGGTGATTACTCAAGAAAAGACCCTCTGTTTTTCCTCCCACAGCACCCTTGAGATACATTTGGCATTTCTCCACCTCAGATTTCATTCCTTCTGAATGTTTCCATTCCCATTTCTTCCCACAAGGTAGACAAAAATCTCCGCTGACCCTGTTGAAGAATCTGGTACTAAAATACCTGAATTACAACCAAGCAAGGTTGTCAGCTGCGTGGCTCAGAGCCTGCGCTGTGCCCTCAGGAGGGAAGGTGACAGTGGTGGCTTGAATTTGGAAAGGCGTCAGGGAGGAGGTGGCACTTCAGTTGCACCTGAAATGACTTTAGCAGTGAAGCACCTGGGAGTCAGGGGAGAGGACGCGTGAACAGAAGGGACGTAGCAGGAGAGGCTCGAGGTGGGGATTGGACTCACGGAGAGAGCTCTGGCCTGGCCCCGGCTTCACGGAAGGCAGCTGCGAGGGCCTGGGTGTGAGGGAGGATTGCAGACAGGCCCCTGAAGATCCTCCCTGCTAAGCCAAGGGGAGAAGCAGCACTTTAGTCCCTGGGCCCTGGGGAGCCACTGAAGGGCTCTGGGCAGGGGTGTGATACTCAAACAGTCCTTCATCAGAATGAACTTGGTAGCGCGGGGGAGGATGCTCTGGGGCGTGCGATGGAGGCTGGTTACAAAGCTATTGCCTTGGCTCCGGCAATAAGAATTTAGGGACTCAGCTAGGAAGAGGGCCGTGGGCACGGAGAGATGGGGGCATATGTGACAAACACTGCAAATGTAGTCTCATTAGGATGAAGTGATTGGATGGGATTGACATGTGGCCACGAAGAGGAAGAAGAAAAAGGCCGTCCAAGGTTACAAGCCTGAGTAACTGTGGCAACGGTGATCCCGTAAACAGAAATCGGGAAGGCAGGAAGGGCGGCTTTGGGAGTTGAGACACTTGAGAGAGATGCTATACATGCTGCAGGTAGAGCTTTCCATGTATCGTAGGTGACGACAAGAACAAAAAAAGTTTGGCAAAAGTTTTGAACTCCAACCTCTAAAGAGAAGGAAAGGTTTCAAATGCTGTAGAGAGTTGTGGAGAATGATTTAGGAGAAAATGCTCACCTTGTCCCATTTGGAAGGAAGGTTAGTTTTTCATCATCTCAATCCATTTGGCTTAGGTGGGAAAACGACTTCCTAGAAAATCTCTCAGGTCATTGTGTTTATAGCTCCTTACGTAATCATTCAATATTTACTTTCTGGCAAGGAAATTTCATGCCCAGTAAAGAAGATCCCTTGTGTTTACTATCACAACTAAGTAAAAATAGATGCCAAACCAGGTAGTTCTTAATGTTTAAAAAAATTACACTGAAACACTCTTTTTTTTTTTTTTTTTTTTGCGGTACGCGGGCCTCTCACTGTCGTGGCCTCTGCCGCCCCGCGGCACGTGGGATCTTCCCGGACCGGGGCACGAACCCGCGTCCCCTGCATCGGCAGGCGGACGCGCAACCACTGCGCCACCAGGGAAGCCCCTAAAACACTCTTTAGTGAGTCCTATTAATATTTTATTGAGGAAATAGCACATTTACTTCTGAGTAAGGGTTAGTTATTGCAAAATAATTTTTAATGCAAAACAATTTATTTGCTCCCTCCCACTTCCCCCCGCCCCGGCCCCTGCTCAGGTCTCCTAAAGGTCTTGATTATAACTCAACAAGCCTGCTACAAAAAATATATAGATGGTTCGAAGTGTTTTTAAAAGTTCATTTGAAAAAAAATCATGGCAAAAAATTGTACCGGTTTATCAGGTCATGTTAACATTACGTTGTTTTTGTAATCCTCTTTCCCGAGTATTTATTTAGAGTATATGGGACTATGCATCGTTACATACGTAACATGAACAGGGGCTTCAAATAGTCTACAAAAGCAGGTTTTTTTCTAGCACATGTTTGGTATATATGTGCCAAATGCTGAGTCAGATGCTTGACATGAATTATTTCATGTATCTCTACAACAACTTCCTGAAGCAGGTACTATTATTGCCATTGATCTTTATAATTTGAAGCTTCTGTATTTGCAAATTCACTTACTTGCTAAAATTCACTTGTAACGCCACATGGATGCTTGCCATAGTTTTTCAGTCATTTGTGGACACACACCTGTGCAGAGCAGGCAAACGTTTGAGTTGCTTGATGCACATGTTCCCAGGTGAGGTGCAACGAGGCCACGCTCGGCCTTCTTGTTTCAGCCTCACACTGAAATGAGCTAGAGGGATAATCCCTGAAAGTATAGCCTTAGCCTCACACTGTACATAAGTACCCTTTTTTAGGGTCTATGTAGTGCTGTTTTTGTATTTTTATGCTTTATGTTGATTTCATTGTTTAACATGGCCCCCAAGCACAGTGCTAAAGAGTGTTCTTAACAGTACGGAAGTTCCTTAAAAAAATAAAAATAGAGCTACCATATGGTCCAGCAATCCCACTCCTGGGCATATCTCCGGAAAAGACAAAAACTCTAATTCGAAAAGATACATGCACCCCAATGTTCACAGCAGCACTATTTACAATAGCTAAGACATGGAAGCAACCTAAGTGTCCATCGACAGATGAATGGACAAAGAAGATATGGTGTATATACATATACAACGGTATATTACTCAGCCATAAAAAAGAATGAAAGAATGCCATCTGCAGCAACATGGATGGACCAGGAGATTACCATACTAAGTGGAGTCGGTCAGGCAGAGAAAGACAAATATATGATCTCACTTACAAGTGGAATCTAAAAAAGTGATACAAAGGAGCTTATTTACAAAACAGCAGTAGACTCACAGACATAGAAAACAAACCTATGGTTACCAAAGGGGAAGGCGGGGGTGGATAAATTAGGAGTTTGGGATTAACAGATACACACCACTATATATGAGATAGATAAAACAAGGACCCACTGTATGGCCAGGGAACTATATTCAATATCTTGTAATAACCTATAATGGAAAAGAATCTGAAAAAGAATAGATATATATATCTATAACTGAATCACGTTGCTGTACACTCGAAACTAACATAACATTTGAAATCAACTATACTTCAATAAAAAGTTGCTTGTTTTGGGAAAAAAACAACAAAGCTAAACAAAAAGAGTGTTCTTAAGAGATGTGCCTTATGGAGAGAACAGGTATGACAGATAAGCTTCATTCAGGTATGAGTTAGAGAGTGATAGGTGGTTAGTTCAAGGTTAACAAGTCAACGCCGATGTATATAAAATAAGGTGTCTTTAAACAAAGCATACATAAAAGAAGGCCGGGTGTTGATGGGTTGATAAGAATATTGTGTCCAGAGGCTCACAGGACCCTAACCCTGTCTTTCCCATAGGGTCAGTGGTTCCACATTCACGAATTCAGTGTTTACGGCGACTTCATAGAACATAACGACTGTGGACACGAGAATCAACTGGTATCTCCTTTCGTGGACTAGGAAGCTGAGACCTGGAGGCACGTGCCCGAAGGCTTTCTGTGTGGAAGTGGCAGCGCTGGGACCCGACTCCGTTCAGGGCAATGACTTTGATGCTCTGCTGCCTCCAAAACCAAGTGAAAAATGGTCCTCTTGCTCCTTCCCATCGTCTCCTGCTGTTTTATACTTTCTCCTTCAGCCATTTGTATTCCGAGGAACCTGTCTTCCACTTAGAGCTTGAAAGGTCTCATTTCCTGTTTGCATTGGTGCTTAGGGATTAGGGCTTGGCCCTTCATAGCAGATCAGACCTGGGTATTCTGGACCCACTCTCCTGAGTCCACAGGGCATGAGTGTCCACGGTCCCTGGAAGCATAGGCCATAGGATGTTGGGGCAGAAGGAAAGTCAGTCCATGTCCAGGGTCAAAGTGAGACAGGCTGGGACCTGGGACTCTTTGCTGCACCGTTGCAATGCTTGCACCTGGAAAAATGTCCCCCAGAGCGAAAAAATACAAAGAAACTATAAGGGACTAAAAATAACTGCATGCATGCACAGTTGGGGCAAAAATTCTGGACAAAAGATATTAAAAAAACCCCAACTGCCACTTCTGAAGAGCCGGGAACAAAAACAGGGTGTCAGGAGCAAAAGCAGGGCACTGCACATGCGCCCTGCACTCAACACCACCAAAGGGGTGGGCAAACCACCTAAGCTGCTCCCCGCTGCTGCAGCAGGGGCCCCGATAAAGCCTTGCCTGAATTTCTTGTCTGGCCTCTCATCAATTTCTACTGATTGGGGAAGGCCAGGAACCCTAGTCGGTATCGAAAGGAATTGTCAACCTTTGTTCTTATGTCCAGGAATTCTGAGCACAGCACCTGCAGGAAACTGCTATTGCCTACACGCTACTTCTTGGCCGACATTTTATTCCTTGGCTGTTTGCTTCAACCCACCAGCCCCACTAAATGCTCATCCAAAACTTCCTGACAAAACATATCTGTTTTCAACCACTTAAGGGAGTTGAAGCATTATCATTTGTGAACACAAAAGTAGCACGCATTTCTGTTTAAGGTAATACAAGTCAACACATACCTTAATCTGCAAACCTTTGCTCTCAAAGAGCTCAGAGAGCTTCCAACGACTGACATCTGTGCTCCCAAATTTACTTTATTGTTCTGGAAATTACTTTTTTCTGAATATAAAACTAATACATATTTATTGCAGTTTATTTGGAAAATACAGAAAAGCAGAGAGAAGACTATAGAAGGTAGTTGCTAAACCCATCACTCCCGTATAATTCCTCTTAGAGTTGGGGTGTGTGTCCCTTCTGTTTTTTCTTATAGTTTACACAGTACAAAATGTTACATTCCAACCTTTTCCCCTGAATGCTATTCTATAAATATTTTTCTATTCATTTAGAGATTGTTATTACTATTAAATGATAGCAAAATAGTCTAGTGAAACACATACACCATGAATTATTTAAAGATTCCATATAGCTGTATATTCAGGTGGTTTGTTTATTTTTTTAATGTTATAAAACAACTCTACAATAAGAGTCCTTGTAGCTCAGTCCTTGCACAAACCTCTCGTTATTTTCTTTGGAAAAAATGTTAGAAATGAAATTGGTAGGTCAACAATATGCGCATTTTTGAGGCCTTTGAAAGACTCACACCCAGCTGCAGTGTAAATACTGGTTAGCATCCAAACATCTTTTACTCTTTAGCTGGATTTCCTGCATTCCAGCAAACGTATTACTGGTATGGTGGGCAGGCAGGGTGAGGCTTAGAGAAATAAACTTCAAGGACAACGTTTTGGAATAAAAATGGCTACCTTTTAAATCTTCCAAGTATTGATGGCAGCAAGATAAGGGTAAGCTAGAACCAGATTGAATGTGTGTGTGGGCATCTCTGTTTGGTAGCTGTCATCAGGGGTCCACTTTTTCCCACAATGAGTTCCAGACCATCCTGACTTAGGATGTATACTTGAACTTGCCTGGAATAGCTGCTGTCACGGGATCCTGACTTTCGAACACCTTACACTCAGAGCCTGCCACCTCTCCTTTAACTGGCCAAATTCCCAAATAATACTCATCTAAACCTTGGAACACTTGAAAATAAAGTAACTTTTGCAGGTGTAGTTGCTGTAGGGTAGAGCTCCGTTGGGTAAGTTCTTCATAGTGATGAAACAGAATCATTTAGGACAGAAGGTATATGCAGCTGCGTGAATCTATTTTTCTCTCTTGGAAAGACAGCCATTGTGTCATCCGTGTACTATGTCATTGGCTAACTGGTGGCCATTATGTCTAGAGAAAACCACCACCACCATCACCATTACTTCAGGCTTTCTGCTTAGAGAGTAACTGATGATCAATTCTTCGTACAGGATATGTATTGCCTACATTTAGCAATAAAGAAATAATCACAAATTCCCATAATGTGAATGTGAAATGAGTAAGATCCAATAGAGCATTACCCATTGTTTACATGTCAGATCAAAATTTCTTTTTGGGGTCTGAACACATCAGATGGCAGAGAGCAACAGCCTTCTTCCTTTTCACCAAGGAAACTTTTATTGTGCCCGGTTTCTGTTTATGCATGCCCAAATTTGTCACAGAGACAAGAATCTGGTGCTTCCCTGGTCTTCCAAGTAGCTGGTGGTGGCAACGAATGGTATTTACGCTGGGAACTCTGCGTGCACTAAACTCACTTGTGCGTTGGCAAAAGCAATCCAAGTGCTGGCTGTCGGGGCTGGCAAACCTGTGGGAGGCTGTTGGTCTTTGAGCTTCCTACCTCCCCTCCTTGTACACTTTCTTCACCTTCTGTTCTTCCTACTTCCTCTGTTGCAGCCAGGGTCACAGAGAAGAAAGATCTGATAAACAAATTTTCAGTAAGTTGATAACAATGCATTGTTACTCCTCCTAGAAATATTTAAAATTTAAAGTAGGTTCCCAAGAAGGAGGACATTCTTAACAAAAGAGTAATTAATTCCCAATGTGTGCTTCACTGCCATTTCCATGTGCATGTACATCTTTATGGAGGCATATATTTACTTTGGTGGTAAGAGGGTGAGAAATGTCAGAATAAAGCGTAGAAGAATATAGCTTTGTAATGCAGTTGTTCTTATTTGGTCCAAGGATTGTTGATTGATGTGACAATTTGTCAATGTAAACAGCCATTTGGTTGGTGGAAGATTCATTCCTTTTTCATTTATAGTTCTTTACCCTTCATCTGTTCTCCTACTATTAATGGGAGCAGAATTTAGAAGCTGTTAGTAACTTGATGACTATGAAAATCACTGACTACTTTCTTGCATTGTTAAAAAAATTCTTCATGGTTCACTACAGCAAATTTCTGCCTGATTATCCTGGAAATGTTCGCATAGCTCATTATATTCTTTTTGAAATAAGGAAAACGTTTGCTACAATTCCTAGTCACTAGTGGAACATGTAGGGCTTTAAAAACGTAAACAAGATATATGCATTTGGTCCTGTATTTATACTCCAACGCTTCCCGTTCTTTTGGAATTCAAATTTCTTTTTAGGTACAAATACCTACTCATAAAAGGCAAAGAAAGATTGAAGAGACTGTATTCAAATAAACAGGAGCTTTTCTAGTGTGATTTCATGGTACCTATCTTTTAAATTATTTTATGTGCTTTTATTTAGAAGAAAATTTTACTTTATCCTTTTGGTAATAGGTAGTATACATTAGAATCTACAGGAAGCATTATGTATTTTTGCCTTTAATTTTGTTTGGAGGAATAAACTCTAAAAAGAAAAATAATTTCTTTGGTCTTTGAGGATAGTTATTACTACGTATTGTACAGAAAAAGCTCCATATATATTTTCATTTTATTTGTTACCCAATTTTTTTTTTTTTTTTTTTTTTTTTTTTTTTTTGTGGTATGCGGGCCTCTCACTGCTGTGGCCTCTCCCTTTGTGGAGCACAGGCTCCGGACGCACAGGCCCAGCGGCCATGGCTCACGGGCCCAGCCGCTCCGCGGCATATGGGATCCTCCCAGACCGGGGCACGAACCCGTGTCCCCTGCATCGGCAGGCGGACTCTCAACCACTGCGCCACCAGGGAAGCCCTGTTACCCAATTTTTAATGACTTTATTTCAATGTACCAGGAGCTCCTCTTTGGGTGGATCAAGCTACGAGGATTCTTCATCACTGTGAGAAAATAGTTCAGTGCCGCAAAAGAGAATGTGCCTTGTAGGTCTGTTGAGTTGACTCAGCACAAATCAGTAGCTAAAATTCAGGTAAAGGTAATAAATATCTCACAAGAAGACCAAGACTCTGGTCAGAGATTCTTCGTTTCTTAGGCCGTTTCTGAAGAGGTCATTTAATTTCTCAAGTTGCATCAAATGTTGCTCTGATGTTTTAATTTCTTTGATTCACTCTCTCTAAATACCAGTAGCATTTACCATATGAAATTCCATTAGCACGCTGACATTCTGCTCTTTTCTAAAATGGATCATAGCATATAGAAAGGGCATTCACACCACCACCACCACTACCACCATCACTGTCGCCAACATCAACAACTTGATTCTGGCTTGGGTTGAAGTAAATTCATCTTTGTGGGATTTCACAGAGCAAAGGTGGAGTAAAGAGGTATCTCCCAGTCATGCTGTGCTTTATTAAACACATGGATCCACAGAGGACTAAACTTGCACTGCAGAAATGGGTCAGGTCAAGCAAATTAATATTTAATTAGCAAAAGAAGTTCACCACTGAAATGGATGGGAAACTCATAGAAAATTGTTCCTGGAAAATTTTCCTTTATTTATTTATTTAGGTATTTATTTACCGTAGGTAAAACGTTATTCTCTGTTTAGAAAAAGTCTTTACGTGCTGATCAAATGTCAGTCCTTGAGGGTTTAGGGTCTTATCCATAAAGGGATTAAGAAAAGTATATGATGAGATTTCTGGAGAAAGCATAGGCTATTCACTTAGTGAGAAAATGAAAGGACTACATGTTGATATATAAACTTTTTATCATGTGGAACTCAACCAATTCACAGTCACAATTTTCACACTTAGATCCCCGGGATTCATGCACGTACCAGTCTAAGAAGTGTACGGTGAGTGGCTGCCACTTGTTGGCACTGGGCTAACTGCTGGAGGTAAAAGGTGAATGAAAATCTCTGTTTTTCAGAAGTTTATAGCCTTGTGAGAAGACAAGACTTCACAGAAATAACTATGGAAATTGAAAGAGGCATGAAAATTGCTGTGACATCCTGATGGACTAACTCCAGCCTGGCGAGAGTTAGGAAAAGCTTCACGAAAGAGGTGACATTGATTGGAGCTGAGTCCTCAAGAACGAGTAGGAGTTGAAGATGGAGAAGAAAGGAAGGCGTCAGAGACAAAGTGAACAGCATGTTCAAAGACACAAAGCAGAGCTTCTCAGAGTCCTTCCGAAGCACGGGAGCGGTGGAGGGTACTCTCTCAAAATGCAGATTCCTGGGCTCACGCAGCTATATTTGGAATCAGAATCTCTGTGGGCGGGGCCTGATAATTTACATTTCGGTAAGCGTTCAAATGTACTCTTATGTATGCCACAGTGTGGGAACCACTGGCATGGGGGAGAGACAGGAATTTCTAGATTTCCTAATATTATTAATAATAAAGGTATCATAGGTAGTACATATTACAATTATTATCATAGTCTGGCAATTTGATGTCAGATAAAGTAAATGTCCTAGGCCACTGTTGTCCTTCTTGCTTCACTTTGTGCTTTTAAAATTTTCATATCTGGAGGACCATCACTGGTTGAGTCGTGTTCCCCAAAAGATATGTGCAAGTCCTAACCCCCAGTACTTGCAAATGTGACTTTATTTAGAGAAAGGATCTTGGCAGAAGAAATCGAGTTAAGATGAGGTCCTAGGAGTGGGGGCCCTAATCCAGTGTGATGTCCTTGTGAGAAAGGAGAGGTGCAAAGAGAAGCACACGCAGGGGGATTCTGTGTGATGCCAGAGGCAAAGGTGCGAGTTACGCTGCCACGAGCCAAGGGATGCCTGGAGCTCCCAGTAGACAGAAGAAGCAAA
Source organism: Physeter macrocephalus (assembly GCF_002837175.3). Lineage (NCBI taxonomy): Eukaryota > Metazoa > Chordata > Mammalia > Artiodactyla > Physeteridae > Physeter > Physeter macrocephalus. Next base: position 73,673,531 of record NC_041228.1, read on the forward strand.
AGACGATCCGCCTTCAGAGAAGTCAGAGGCGGCATGGCCCCACCAACAACTTGATTTCAGACTTCTAGCCTCCAGAACTGTGAGAGAATACATTTCCGTTACTTAAAAAAAAAAAAAAAAAAAAAAAAAAAGAATTTCTAGATTTTCCCTGAAAAAAGTCAGTCTTACAATGGAATGTAGAGATTTAGCAGGTCCTTCAGGGAATACGGTAGACTGAGTGGTTGCCATATTGGTAGAATTTTTAGGGGTCAGGTGATCCGGGCTGTGCCAGGACATCTCCTCCAAAGCACTGCATCTTACCCTGTCTTTCACGAGGAAGGGATCACAATGCCTGTGTGGCCTCTTTGGACTGTAGAAGCAGCGTGTTTCACGGCTGGAAATACTGCTAAGTGGACCAAAAGGCTACTTACGAGCTCTGAATGGGACCGAGTAGGAAAGGTCCCTGCAGCAGGTGTGGGATGTATCATCAGGGGGACAGAAGGTGTGTGGAGCACGTGGAAGGCCCCAGCGGCAGAATCACAAAGCAGGCCCCCAGCCTCCGCTGTGCTCAAGCCATTTCAGAGCAGCATGGAATTATACACTTTTGAAAAGCATCTCCTGCTGTGTTACTGGGCTTTGGAACACCCCGTGACCACGCAGCTGGATCTGTCCATCATGAGCAGGGCGGACCTAGTAAATCATAGGGTCAGGCTGGCCCAGCAACAATCCAGCATGAGATGAAACGGAAAGTCCAGGATTGAGGCCAAGCAGCAGTAGTGGGCAAAGCAGACGGCACGAACAGCAGCGCCGACCCCAATGCACCGTGTCTGCTGTTCCGTCCCCAGCGGCTTAGCCCCATAGCCGTACGGAGCTGCCCACTGGAGGGAGAAGACACCCATGCTTGCTTGTGGAGGGTGAGCTCCTTAGGTGGGTGCAAACTGCAAATGGATGCCCACCACGTTGCAGGTTCCCTGCGAGGTGGCCTTGCTAGAGTGTGGTGAGAGAAAATTCTTCCAGTGGGCAGTGCACCTGGTCACCCACTTTAAAATGAAAGAGAAGTGGCCCAGAGTTAGAAATCATGAGAATCCTGGGAAATAGTGAATGGCCTGGCCAACTGGGCAGGGGTTTAGAAGGAAAAAGATTGGAAGACATGGTTGTGTGTGGATGGACACATGGAGGGGACCTGACGACCTCTGTGTCACACGTTAACACGAGACAGAGTAGCCTCAGAAGAGACACTAAACAACGGAGCAGACAGAACGCCCCAGCCTCATTGGTAACCACCCAACGTGCTGGCGTAAGGAGCCCCCGAATGCAGGGGCCATGGTGACTACGCAAGGGCCCAACAGCATGGACCTACACCCACCAAGACCCGTCTGGCTATGGCTGCCATAGAAAGTCTAAACTGCCAGCTCGGAGAAGAAATATGAGAGCTTCTATCTTCTCCAGAGCCCTGCCCTGGATCACTTCCGTTCTATCCCAAAGGGGCTTCAGATTCACCCTTAGAATAGCTTCTTGAAAAATAGGAGAGATTGTTCACTTTGGAAATACTACCATCATACTTAGAATTCTTAAAACTTTTCACCTGCTGAGCTGCTAAACTGGACAGATCCAGTTTTATTACTTTTTTTTCTTTTCCTTTGTGGTTTATTACAGGATATTGAATACAGTTCCCTGTGCTATACAATAGGACCCTGTTGTTTATCCGTTCTGTATACAATAGTTTGCATCTGCTAATCCCAAACTCCCAATCCATCCCTCCCCCACCTACCCCCTCCCCCTTGGCAACCACAAGTCTGTTCTCTATGTCTGTGAGTCTGTTTCTGTAAGATCCAGTTTTAGTCCTAGTAGAAATAAGATTTGACTTAAAATTCTTCAGGTTGTCTTTAGACAGTTAATAAATTGACATTTATTGAAGAAGTCAGTTTTAATAGCACTAAAACAGCATCACAGAACTCTCATGTTGGGAGAGGTGGAGGCCTCATGCAAAGGCCATGGGTGAGAAGTTGATTTTCTTTAAAACTCCACTTCCCCCATCTTTTAAATCAAATGTGTCTCAATTACTGTAGGAAAACTCAAAAGCATTAATATTACCTTTCATCAATTCACAGTATCTCATAATAACGGGTGAAAATCTCATAGAATGTACTTTGTTTATTTATTTATTTATTTTATTATTTTTTTTGCGTTACGCGGGCCTCTCACTGTTGTGGCCTCTCCCGTTGCGGAGCACAGGCTCCAGACGCGCAGGCTCAGTAATTGTGGCTCACGGGCCCAGTTGCTCCGCGGCATGTGGGATCCTCCCAGACCAGGGCTCGAACCCGTGTCCCCTGCATCGGCAGGCGGACTCTCAACCACTGCGCCACCAGGGAAGCCCAGAATGTACTGTAGAACACCAATTGTGTTTGAGAGAAAAAAAACCAAAGTGATCTTTCACAGAAGCCACTGGTCATATAAAAGACCAATTCCATAGCTCGGAAAACATAAGAACATTCATTTGTAATGTTCGTAATCCATCAAGATGTGAATATACAAAAGTCTAGCTTTTGAGAAATCTATTCTAGGCAGGAGAGCAATTTCAACTGGCAAAAGTAATCCTTGAATCAGTTAACGAATTATCTGGAATTTCAGCATCCATATAAAGCCCGCTTATTTGGGATAAACCTGCTTTGTGGTTCCAAATTTGTAAAACTTTGCCCTGCCCTGTATTTTGAACTTTATCAAAGTGACTGGCCAAAAACAAAAAAATAAAAAAAAAATTAAAAGTCTCTATAGGATTTTGCCCTAGAGGGACAGCATCTTATTACAATGATCTCTGGAGGTGTGGTGTCACTACAGCACAGGACAAAAGCTTCTCTGGTTTTCAGTGATAGAAATGATCACGGTGTATACTGTAAGCTGACAGCGGAAGAGGCGTCTACATTCCTTCACCCCAGGCAACTAGGCAGAAGAGCCTAACTCTCTGAATGCCTGATAAATAATCCAAATGGAACTTGAAAGAGAACAGGAATTGCCTCAGGCATCTTTCCAAAGACTGTGCCTTTGGGAGGCCTCTGCTTTTAGAGATTTTGGAAGCAAAATAATCAGTGTTTCTCCTATTGAATTAATAGCTTAAAATTGAATGAAGTCATATTAGGAACTTACACCTTTGCTTTAGGTAAGACTTAGCTTTGCACTTCCTGGGGTTCCGACACCCTTCTGAAAATCTTGTACACCTGCCTCGCCAGTTCACTTCTCAGCAAGCGCTCGGCTCTCTCACTGTGCTGTGTGCTGTGCCCTGAATTCTCCCTGTCCTAATGCCTCCAAGTCTCTGCTCTGTTGGAAATCCTCCCCTGCCACCCCTGCCTCCTGGTATCCTATCCATTCTTGAAGATCTAGTTCAAATATCTCTTCCTTGAAGAAACCTTCTCTGATCCTTACAACAGGGATCGGTCTCTCCCTGGTAAGATCACTCAGAGCACACAGAATTCATCACATTGAGTTGTGTTAATGAAACTGAGCAGGACCCTGTGGGGCTCCGGGGCATGGAAGCCTTTCAAACAGTTGTTAATCAGGGAAGGGAGGGGATGCAGAGATGAGGGCGGAGCACTCAAAAGAGACAATAGTGCCGCCTGGGGGCAGGGTCCCAGCCCCCCATAAGGGAAACACAGAGCAATAGCTTTAAGCTCTTCTGCAGAACTAAAACCCCGGAACCAACTGGAAGATGCTAACTACTTCTTCAGAGAAGATCAGGAGACCACCCGGGGCCAGATTAAAGGAATGCGGGGGTGGGGGTGGGCCTGTGCACACCCTGCACCTTATCAGCAACCCCTTCCTTGAACCATCGCTATAAAACTCCTCACCAAATCCTCTCAGGTTGGGACACATAGTTTCCGGAGGGCACAAGTCCACTGTGTCTCCCTTAGCCTGGCAAAGCAATAAAGCTATTCTTTTCTACTTCACCCAGAACTCTGTCTCCGAGATTCGATTCAGCACTGGTGCACAGAGGCCGAGATTTCGGCATAGGGTTTCGGCTAATGCAAACCCTATTTAGTACAAGTGTATCTCCTTCTCCGAATCACAAGCTGAGGCGGGGACTTGGCTCCCTTTCCGCCGCCTCCCCTCCCCTGCTTTGCACACAGCCTGTGCAGGCCTCTACTTCCTGGATGTCAACACTTAACACAGACTCCTGCCACTGAGGTCTGAACCCACCCACCCCACCCTTCAGCAAGACTGTAAGCTTCAGGAGGGGTGGTTGTTCTGGAAGTATCTTGAGAGTCATTGTATCCAGTGTTCAAATCATGTGAAGAGCATATGACCCACAGAAGGCATTTAATATATATGAGTCGCTGCTTTATCCCTCTGCACTCCCTTTCATAGTGTGATAAAATTAATAATTATTTTTTCAAAGCCCGGCTCGGTTCCTCTAAAGCAGAGGCCAGGCACTATTATTAATGACTTGAATGCTTTGGAAGATTACCAGATTGTTTATATAGTCGAGAGTGAACTTCTGCAGGCACTTGGCCTCTCTTAAACCAGCAAAAGCCACAATGTTGGATCAAGAGAAAGGTACACAAATGAACACAGGGTACCTTTCCAGTGTTGTAACTTTTCCTTTAACAAAAGGATCTCTGGAAGCAACCCGGAACCCAATGTGTACGCCTGTGACTTCTCAACAGGTTAACACTAAGGAATTGTAGCAAACTGGAAACTATCATGTGCTAAACTAAGTACATTAGAAATACGTACGATTTATACCTGTGGTTTTTAAATTTTGTAATGTGTAATACAGCTGTGAGGATTTGGTACAAGAGTTGGAAAAATGTTTTCGTCTAAACACTGTTACATTAACTAACTAGCTGTTCTGCAGGGGAAAATGTAACTTAGGAAAACTTCAGCTGAATGACATGAATATACAGAGTTCCAACTTGACCGCAGTGAAACCCTATTACCCAAGTTTAGAAACTGTTTACATAAAATAACACTAAATCTTAGAACTTCTCAGATCTGCAAACCCAAGATTAACCAACAACACGAATGACACAAACCAGGGAAAAGGCTGTTACCCTTCTCTAAAATAGGTCTTTTCATGGAAATAAAATAGGTGATATATTTTTTTTTCTGAGTTAAAATTTGCTTCATTTTAATTTAGTTCACCATTCTCCCAGCTGCATAACATCTTTGGAATGTTCTTAGAAACCAAAGATCCAGACTCCCTCACTCTAGTGAAAAGAAGATACAAACGCAGAGTGGAGATTTTACGCCCAAGCCCGTATTTTGAATTCTGCAGGGGGCGTCCAACAGACTCTACTTCCAATTCTTTCATAATCACTTCTGACATTTTCCAAGAGTAGAACAATGAGGTTGAAATGCGGTGAAAGCTGATTGTGTGAATTTATTTGGTTTTACTTGGAATTAGGGCCATTTGGGGAAAATTTACTCTGCGCTATCACCGAGGAAGAGAAAACACCCTCCTCACCGGCCTGCACAGGCTTTTCTACTTTCATATCTATGTCTGGGTCCGTTTTTGCAAACCTTCCCCCTTTTCAACTTTGGAGCCATGATAACTTTTTTGGCTCCGATCTTTAAATAATTTTGTGTCTATTAAAAATGCTCAAATACATCATAACTTGATAAATGTCTTCCTTATCATAGTTGTAGAATAGCAGTTAAGTGTGGGTTCTGGAGTCAAACTTCATAGATCTAAAACCTGATCCCATTGTTCCCTGGTTGTGTGACCTCTGGCTAGTTACCGAGCCTCTCCAAGCTTCCGGGCACCATCTCTAAAATGGAGATGACAGTTGAACCTCTGTCTCAGGGTTGTTATGAGAATAAATGAGATAATGTTTGTATATAGCTTAGCAGTGTCTGCTAGACAGTGAGTGCTCAAAAAATGGTAGCTATTGTTTATATGTGGGTTACCATTACTGTGCGATCTTCTAATTTTTCAAATTCTATTGGGAATATCATCTTATTTGGCCCTTCATTATAATCATAACTGGGTCATCCTAAGTTATCTCTGCCAGAGAGGTGCTTCAGGCCTCACCTTACCGAGCACTGATATTAATTCATTTCTTTTTAATTTATCAAGGGACTTCCATCAGCTACTAATTTAGCAGAGCCCAGAGTCTCCCTGTGTGTCCTTGAGCTGAGATGTAGAAGATCAAGTATGTAAGTGAGGAACAGATATGAATTGCTTAGCCTGCCAGCTGTTCACCTTCTTGTTTTTCAGAATGGCTCTTAGCAGCAAGCAGGAGACAAGAAGAAGGTTGTTTTAAGTTGGAACTTGATTTAATGCGTTCTGGACACAAAACTTTCACTTTCAGCCCCGTCAAGCCTGAAATACATGAACTACAACCTGCAGTGTATTCAGTGCACTGTGAGTGGCCTAGAGGTCAAAGGGAATCAGGCGTTAGGGGAAATCTGATCCTGTTGAGAAGTGGCTCCTTCAGGCTGGCTTAAGACGGATGTGCTTGGGCTTTCCTGGTGGCGCAGTGGTTAAGAATCCGCCTGCCAATGCATGGGAAACGGGCTCGAGCCCTGGTCCGGGAAGATCCCACGTGCCGCGGAGCAACTAAGCCCGTGCTCCACAACTACTGAGCCTGAGCTCTAGAGCCCGCGAGCCACAACTACTGAGCCCGTGCGCCACAACTACTGAAGCCCGAGTGCCTAGAGCCCGTGCTCCACAACAAGAGGAGCCACCGCAATGGGAAGCCCGTGTGCAGCAACGAAGACCCAATGCAGCAAAATATAAATATAAGTAAAATAAATTAAAAAAAAAAAAAAAGGTGGGTGTGCTTGACTTGGTTCCTGATTTGGGAAGCAGGGACAGGGAAGCTAACAGTGGCCCCTCTGGAGCAGGGACAGAAAAGCCTTTCCAGATTCCTTTCTCTTCACGTCTGACTTTAGGCAGACTGAAGTGGCCGCAGCTGAGGCCACAGGTCCGTTGGCTCCACGCACCGAAAGGACAATTGCGGTGTGGGAACACGACGCTCAGACCTGCAGGGTCCAGGGCCTGTTTGCTGAGAGTGGAAAGAAAAAGGCTACTTCCATTTTATTTGGGGTGGAAATTGTTCCTCTGCTTTGTTTTTGCTCTGTTGCAACTTGTTGACTTTGATTCTAGTTAAGACTCATCAAGGGGTAAAAATCTATAGAATCTGAAAGGATATTTATAACAGAAAGTAATCTGTTTTCTTTTTCTCTACTCTGTCTTTGTTCAGAAAAAAAATTACATGCAATGTGCTTAAGTTGAAACAGACTTTTACAGTTGAAATCATAATTCTGATACTAAATAGTTGTTTTACTTTGGTCCCTTAATATTTCTGGATGTCTGCTTCCTCAGATAAAAAAATGAGAGGCTTGGAATAGATGAGCTATAACGACCCTGTTAGATTTAAAAACGTTATGGTTCTTCCAGAGGCTTAATTTATAAAGAAATATACACCCCCCTACCCCAGTCAATCCCAGATAATGGGCTGTTTTTCACAGACATTACTGATATAGCATCTATTTTCAGTTTCCTTTGAAATGGAGAACAATGTGACACATTTAAAAGCTAGCTCATGAGAATATTACCCTGCATTTATCAATCCTTCTAGTTAATTCTCTTGATAAGGACCATATGATAGAAACCTTTCTTAGCTGCAAAACTAACAGCAGTCTAGACTATATTTGATAATATTGTACATGCACGCTGTAACAGCTCTGAAAAATGATTTCATATTTGTTGACAATTCAGTTTGCTTGAGTTGAGAAAAAGGAGAAAATTCACTTTTATGTTCATCTGTCCTGAATGACTGAACAGTTAAAAAGACATATGGTTTCTCCAGATCATTAGAAGCTGTAGCTGTTAATTTCAATGTGGATTTGCTCTTGTGTTGATGATCCAGAAATGACTGCTATTAAGATAATAAGAAATTTCTTTTTCAGTTTTAAGAAAATATTCTTCTGTTCACATACATGCTTTCTTAGGATAAATTAAAGGATGTTTGCTAAGAAAGACAGGAGAGTAACTGAATAATGGAAAGCAGCATCATTTTAATAAATAACTCAGTTCACGGATGTAGTTTCCTAAATTTCATCTATCTAACAGCAATCTGGCTAATGTCTAACCATTGGTGATAGCTAAAAGAGATAGTAAAAATCGGTTTCCTCAGAGGGAGACAAGGCTGGGAGATATTGGGTAAGCGAGGTCAATGGTTCCTCATCTTTATATTCACTTTTAGTAACAAAGCTCCTATTCCTGATTAGGGGCAAACACCGGAGTACAGATTTTTAATGGTGTGTTAACTTCTAAACGCGTAAGTAAAAAAAATACCACAAAGTGATGGCACATTAGCCAGTAGACATTCTGCCCACAGAGGTACTTAAGAGAGGCTTTTTAAAAACAGAAAACCAACCCATCTATACTGATAGTACTTCTCTTAATACTTTCCCAACTCTGATATCCTTTCTGGGAACATGGCACACGCGCGCGCGCCCCGCCCCCCCCTTGAGTTGTTGATGGTGGGGAAGGAGGACACACCCTTCGGTGGCAGCAGTGGCGGTGCTGAGTAGGGCTAGGAACCCGAGTCACGGCAGGGGCACCGCGGGAGCACCGTGTGTACTGTTCCCTTATCTCCGAAGGCAGCTGCAGCACAAGGAGCCCAGGAGGGGGGGAGGGCAACGCGGGGTGTGAACGGGGGAGCATCCTCAGCCGCCGCCCAAGGATGATGCCTCTGTCTCCAGCTCGCGTTTAACAGCAGTGATACGGAGAGAGTGTGGAAAGTGAGTGACGGGAGACGAGGACAGTGAGACGGAGGGTGAGGGAGGGAAAATGAGGGAGGGGAGAACGTCTCTCCACGAAGCACGGACGTGGCCTCCGAGAAGGGCGACCAGGCATCCTGGGTTGCCTGTTGTCCTCATATAATTAGAAATTGGGTTCCTTCACTCTAAAAGTGTCAAATATGGATGACAAATTGTTACCCTAGATACATGCCCCAAATGCCGGTAGCATAACTGATGACAGGTCACCAGTCCTGGGGCTCTAAAGGGTCAGCCGACACAGCCAGGGAAGGAAAATTGCTGAGGATTCGCGGATAACTCGGACAAAAAGGGAGAAAGTGTCACTGCATTTTTCCTGTATATTTCTATGACTTGACTGATAGGCTTCTGGCAGCTTAGCAGCTTGGCTGTGGAGAGGTGTTTTTGTATCAAATATTACAATCTTAAGGTTCAATAAGACTTCCCCCTCATCAAGTCTCTCCCACTGTCTCTGTCTGCCTTTTGCTGCTAAGACAGACCCAGTGGTACTCATACCCTTGTGTTATCCCTTCCCTGAACGTAGGCTGGGATTTTGGGGACTTGCTTCTAACAGATAGAATGGGGGTCGGGTGATGGGACGCCTCTTCCAGGTTAAGTTATAAAAAGACTCTGGATTCATCCTGGTTCTCTCCCTCCCTCTCTCTCAAACTGGCAGCCATGTCCTGAGCTGCCCTGTGGAGAGACCCACATGGAAAGGAACTGATGTCTCCGGCCACCAGTTCCCAGGGACGGAGGCTGCCCATGGCCACATGAGTGAGCGTGGAAGCAGACCCTGCCCCAGTTCAGCCCCAAGATGACAGCAGCCCCAGGTGACACCTGGACTGCAGACTCGTGAGGGACAGAGGCTGGCACCCAAGCCAAGCCCAGTCCTGACCCACAGAAACCATGAGATGATGTTTTTTAAACTCATATTTTGGAATAATTTATTATGCAGCCATCGATAACTTAGATGAACATCATTTTTGCCCCCTTTCAGGGTTCGTGGATTAGTTTCCCACCGACCACACCCGATTAAAGCAAATCCTAGAACTGGGCTATCACTGAACAAGGTTAATCGAATGTCTGCTGCTTAGTAGGAGGGCAGGGAGTCAAGAGTTTCTGAGGGAAACGGCCACAGTGAGAGGGTGTATATGCAGGGGAGGTGTCATCCTGGAGAATGTGCCCAGGGCAGACCTGGCCTTACTCCCATCCCAAGTCTCTTACAGTTCGTATCGTCTGTGGGAAGACTCCATCTAGACCCCTCACGTGCAGCCACTTCCCCTTCTTATGAGCTGCTCTTCAGCGATGGGGTCCTCGTCCAGGTTCTCCACCCGAGACCCCGACCCTTCTCGTCCATCTCATGTGGGGCAGAGGCCGAGGCCAGGCACTTGGAGCTCTCGCTCTTACTTCGTTTGAGGAGTGATGGTTCCACTTCCTGCTGCTGACTAGCGAAACTTCTGGATGACTTGTTCCACATTTTACTTTGTAGGTTTGAAAGCACAGCTGATGTCACGGATAAACGAGGCCCCCGTTTCTCTCGGATAAGGGCTCTTATCCGCTTTCATTCACTCTTGAGAAGCAACAAAACCTGGTGGTTCAGAGCTTGGCTCTGGATCTCGACTTCCTGGTTTCCGGTTTTTGCTCTCATGTTTACCAGCTGTGTGACCCTGGGCAATCTGCTTCACCTCTCTGTGTGCCCGTGTCCTCAACCAAACATTGGGTAATAATAACTGTCACTGAGCACTGATGACCATGTCTCTCTTATTTATTTATTGTTTAAAAAGTTTTTTTGTTTTTGGCTGCGTTGGGTCTTCGTTGCTGCGCGCGGGCTTTGTCTAGTTGCGGCGAGCGGGGGCTACTCTTCGTTGCGGTGCGCGGGCTTCTCATTGCGGGTGGCTTCTCTTGTTGCGGAGCCCGGGCTCTAGGCACGTGGGCTTCAGTAGTTGCAGAGCGTGGGCTCCATATTTGTGGCTCGCGGGCTCTAGAGCACAGGCTCAGTAGTTGTGGCGCACGGGCTTAGTTGCTCCGCGGCATGTGGGATCTTCCCGGACCAGGGATGGAACCCGTGTCCCCTGCATCGGCAGATGGATTCTTAACCACTGGGCCACCAGGGAAGTCCCATGTATCTCTTATTTATAAACACTAGAAATAGTTAGCTATTTTTTTTTAGGAAAGAACTAGAAACTGAGTTTGACTTTTTATTTATTTATTAGGCTGTGCCAGGTCTTAGTTGCAGCATGAGGGATCGAGTTCCCTGACCGGGGATTGAACCCGGGCCCCCTGAGTTGGGAGCACAGAGTCTTATCTACTGGACCACCAGGGAAGTCCCAAGAAATGGTTAGCTGTTTTACAATGCTGAACAATCAGGAATACGTGAGAACAGTCTCGCAGCGCGAGCATGACAAAGTTAGCCTGTGCTCACAGGACTGCCTGGCTTTCAGAGACTGCTCTGTGAACCTCAGCTACTATTATCACAATATAATTTGGCACAAATATAAAGCAATCATTTAAAAATCAAAACACTTTCTTGAGCTCTGACGACTTTCTCCAATTTAAATTTTTGGAAGTTGCCGTGAATTGTGAAATAACCCGTGGACATAGAGTGGATTCTTAGAGAGTGGTTCATGACTCAGGTTCCTCAAAAGAAATAAGCCCTCCCCCTGTAAAGCCTTTGGAAGTCATTTGTATTCAGAGTGGGAATAAGTCCTGAATTCTTTCAAGAAAAGAGAAATTGCCTATTTAATGGGTGAAAAGAGAACACTACAGAATCGTTTATGGAACTTTTGAGGAACTGAAATATGTAAAATAAATGAGGCATTGTGGAAAAGTCAGTTCTGTTAGTCAAAGGAGAGTGTGATTTAAGTTTCACTATTTTTTTTTAAAAAATTTATTTATTTATTTATGTTTGGCCGTGTTGCGTCTTCATTGCTGTGCGTGGGCTTTCTCTAGTTGCAGTGAGCGGGGTCTACTCTTCGTTGCAGTGCACGAGCTTCTCATTGTCGTGGCCCCTCTTGGTGCAGAGCACGGGCTCTAGGAACGCAGGCCTCAGTAGTTGTGGCGCACGGGCTTACTTGCTCCGCGGCATGTGGGATCTTCCCGGGCCAGGGCTCGAACCCACGTCCCTTGCATTGGCAGGCAGATTCTTAACCACTGCGCCACCAGGGAAGGCCCCTAAGTGTCACTGTTTTTTATCCAGGAGATGAATCTGGACCCAGTGATGATGCACAGATAGCCACGATAACCTCATGTCATACATGCTATTCACAGCAGTAGTTTTCAGCGGACTAAGGACATGCATGTATAGAATGCTTGGTTTATAAGGCCTGGAAATGGATTATCCGTTTAGATAATATATTATATATAATTATAATATATATTATATATAATATATATTATATGATATATATGATATGATAATATAGTTTATATATCTATAGTTTGGCCATGCTGCGTAGCTTGCAGGATCTCATTCCCTGACCAGGGATTGAACCTGGGTCACAGCAGTGAAAGCCTGGAATCCTAACCAATAGGCCACCAGGGAACTCCTGAGCATATTATATTCTTAAAAAATGACAGCAGATCCTAGACCCTTGAAACTCAAAGTGTGGTCCTTGGACTGCCAGCACTGGCATCCCCTGGGAGCTTGTCAGAAATGCAGAATATCAGACCCCAAATCAGACCTACTAAATCTGAATCTGCTTTTTAACAAGGTCCCCCAAGATCTGTATGCCCGTTAAAGTTTTAGAAGCATTTCCTGAGACACATATCAGGTTAAAAGTCAAGTTCTTACGTTGGCCTGGCATAGTGGTAAAAGCATGGAAACTGAAGCTAGCATGCCTAGGTTTAAATCCCACTTCCACCACCTACAGTCTGAATCAGACACCTTTCTTAACCTCTCAGAGACTCAGTTTTCTCATCTGTAAAATGGGAATGATAACAGCACTACCCTATTGGATTGTTAATTGAGTTAATAACTGTAGAATGCTTAGACTGGCATATAGTGCCATAGAAGCATCGTTTAAATACATTTTTCTAAACCTATGTAACAATCAAAAAGTTCTAGAACTTCTTTACACAGTAAATTTATGGACTGATTACCAAGGCCTACCGATTTCTCCACATTCTCGCCATTACAGTGGTCCCTCAGTATCTGCAGGGGATTGGTTCCAGGACCCCTTGCAGACACCAAAATCTGAGGATGCTCAGGTCCCTTATATAAATATCCAGTCAGCCCTCCATACCCTCGAGTTCTGCATCTGTGGGTCAACGGAGGGTTGACTTACTTCCTTGCTCCCCTTCTGGGCTTCCTCTGAGCCTCACACATATTTCTACTCTGTGCTTAGTGCTCTGAAATGTAGCTATCTGTTTATTGCTCTGCCCTCTACACCAACTAGGAGCCCTTGGGAACAAGGACTGTATCTCAGTCTTTTTGGTATCCCCCCAGAGTCTGGCACAAGCATCAACAAATGCTTTTAAAGTGAATGAATAGATATTTGGTCACTTTTTTGTCATCTTTCTCAAGGCCCAGACATCTGTTTTTCTCATGCATTTTTCTCTTCATATCATTTTTTTTTTTTTCTGCGGTACACGGGCCTCTCACTGCTGTGGCCTCTCCCGTTGCGGAGCACAGGCTCCCGGACGCGCGGGCTCAGCGGCCGTGGCTCAAGGGCCCAGCCGCTCCGCGGCATGTGGGATCTTCCCGGACCGGGGCACGAACCCGTGTCCCCTGCATCGGCAGGCGGACTCTCAACCACTGCGCCACCAGGGAAGCCCTCTTCATATCATTTTAACACCATCAATTGATATTTGTGGAGAACCCATTATATGTAGCTGTATATATTTCTTGGTTTACTAAATACATTTTTGCATTATTTATATTTGAAAGTGGTGCCTGGTAGTCCTAATAATGCAAAACCCAGCAGATTTCTATAACATGACTTCTATAACATGATTAGAGCGAGGAAGATTTTCTGCTCTAAGTTTGGCCCCTGTATCCTTCGCAAACAGCAGGATGTGACTTCATCCAGTCTTAGCCCTTTTGGACGCATAGTATAGCCTGTATCACGCACCTAGTTATTTAGGCCTAATTAAGGCATACAATCCTATCTTTGAATACTTAAAATACCAGCAAACCAAATACAGCAATATATAACAAGGATTAGACACCATGAGAACTTGGGATTTATTCCAGGAGTGCAAGGTTGGTTTAACATCAGAAAATCAATTAATGAAATACACCATATTAATAGAATAAAAGACAAAAACTACGTGATCACCGCAACAGATACAGAAAAATATTTGACAAAATCTGCTTCTCCTTCATGATAAAAACACTTACCGAATTAGGAACAGAAGGGAAATTCCTTAAACTGATAAATATGCCAAAAACTGTCAACAAGGATCATACTAAATGATGAACGACTGAATGCTTTACCTTTAAGACTGGGACTAAGGCAAGGGTGTGCACTGTCACCACTTCTATTCAAGTTCACAGTGGAGGGTTGTTGAGATGGGGGAATGGAAGTGATGCTAATGGGTGTAAGGTTTCTTTTCGGCTGCGCCTCGCGGCGTGCAGGATCTTAGTTCCCTGACCAGGGATCGAACGAACCCCTGCTCCCTGCAGTGGAAGCGCAGGGTCCTAACCACCGGACCGCCAGGGAAGTCCCTAAGGTTTCTTTCTGAGATGATAAAAATGTTCTCAACTCAGATTATGGTGACGGCTGTGCATCTCTGTAAATACACTAGAAACCATTTAACTGTACACTTTCAACAGGTAAACTTTACATTACGTGTACTTGAATAGAAGGGTTAAAAAGTCATTACAATACATAATGACAAATGACAAATGTTGTAACAGCAGCTCACCTTTTCGTAAGCACTGAAGGTGTGCTGGGCAGTGCAGGAAACTATTTAAATACATTATCTCCATAATCACATAGAGGTAAATGTTGCTATTACATCTTACTGTGTTTTACAGATAGGGAAGGTGAGGCTTAGAAAGTTTTAAGTGATCTGCGGAGGTTACACAGCTGGCAATGGGGCGGAGCTGGAATTTGGTCCTAAATACTACCAGGCTACACTGTACAGTGAGATTAAAAGAGAAGAATCTTCCAAACTCTACTGTTATTGAACACATGCTCTGGTCATTAAATATTTATGCCATTACAATTCTGTGGACTTACACAGACCACTTCCCTTGGTATGAAGTAGGGGCCTGGACTCGCAAAAGGGGGCTCGTGTGAGTCATAAACCGTTCCAGAAGTGGGCTCAGCTGAAACTCAAATTCACACATGGGGGATCACACACCCTCTCATTCACCCTACAGCAATGAGGACAAAATCCCACCCAAGTTATCGGCAACACACGCGTGCAGGGCACTAGGATATTTCTCTTCCTTCAGCTCCTGGGGACACAGCACAGAGCTGGGTGAGCAGCATGGCCTTCTACCTCTTACAAGGCAGCCTAGCCATGGAGACTGAGCATTGGAGAAGAAGGGATGGAGCGCTAGCAGGTGAAAGGGACCACGGAAGGAGGTTTGCCCTCATGCTACTAAAAGGACGGGACACTCGGTGAGCGCTAAAGCACATGGCTCTTCTGTTCTCTTCTCCCACAGAGGCGAAGGGGAACCCTGTCACCCTCGTGTACTCTCTCTGGCTGCCCTTTTGTGATCTGTCTTGACTTTCAGGGCTCTTGGGCATTTCTTTTAATGTGTTTAAAAATATTGAATTAGAAGGTGAAAATACGTAGGACGGGGTGAGAAATCCGAGTTTGCTGGGCTCACCACCACCCGCGATGACACACGGGAACGTGACTGCCGAGGGGGCTGGGACTTACTACCGGCCCCCGAGGGCCCTGAATCAGTTTCTTTTGAAAGTTCCTATTAGTGTACTGTAATTACAAAAGTTAGACGACTTGTTTTTATAAATTCGATCCTCAATTTCACTTACCTGTTGCTGTCAGAGCCGTCTCCCCGTTGTTTCACTCTGGGAAGAACCCAAGTTGACTTCAGGCACTTGAAAATAGCTATTTATGAGACATCTAAAAGAGAAAACAGAATAAGCTCAGGACAGCTTTTAAATAAACCGAATAAAAAATAGGTGTATGGAGGCTTGTATGTATCTTTTTAAAAAAATGAATTTATTTATTTATTTATTTTTGGCTGCGTTGGGTCTTCGTTGCAGCGTGCGGGCTTCTCATTGTGGTGGCATCTCTTGTTGTGGAGCCCGGGCTCTAGGCGCGTGGGCTTCAGCAGTTGTGGCACGCGGGCTCACTAGTTGTGGCGCACGGGTTTAGTTGCTCCGTGGAATGTGGGATCTTCCTGGACCAGGGCTTGAACCTGTGTCCCCTGCATTGGCAGGTGGATTCTTAACCACTGTGCCACAAGGGAAGTCCGTTGTACATACCTTTCATAAGAGGTAAGGAGTCACAGAAACAATGACATAAAAATTGTGACCGTGCATAAATCAGCCCAGGTACTGAGGACCTGCTCTGTGCCAGCCAGGTAGCTGATGCAGAACAGATTCACGGGGAAGCCAAAGAAGCTCAGGTCAGGGTCCCTTACTTTCATGGGGTCACTTGCAAGACTCTTGAAGGCGCTCTGGCAATTTTATATTCTTAATTTTATATTATTATTATTTTTTATGATGAATGTAAAATTTTTATTCTTTTTTTTTTTTTGCTACAAACGAGTGTTTATTTAAAAATAATGTTCAGGAATTTATACTCACAGGACATGTTATAATTAACATCCAAAGACAATCAAAAAATATTTCTTGACGATTTATTATATGCTTAGTACTTAAAAAGCTCCTAAATCTGTACAGTGTTGGCATTACAAGACTAGAGAGTTGTTTTTGGCTAATGATTATTATAGAAAACCAATGAGGAAAATTTCAACCATTACAAACAATCAGGTATAATTTTGTATTTCACGAAGGACAGTAGTCGTAGTTAGCAATAGCCTCACTTATAAAGTGTACTCACTTCAAGGTTGCACGAACCCGCGTCCCCTGCATCGGCAGGCGGACTCTCAACCACTGCGCCACCAGGGAAGCCCCAAAGTTGTATTTTGATGCTGTTTCCTTTCCCTTCTCTTCTCACAAATAATCCACAAGATACAAACTGCTTCCAGCTGACAATCCAAACAAAGGAGGAATCATGGCTAACCATCTAGTTGCTAACATTTGTGAAAGGCAAATTGCAAACTTCACCAAAAGGAGTAAAGCTGTTCCCCCTGACCACCTTATTCCATGAAAAAAGTGTACTCTGACTTCTAAGATGGATTTTTAAAATTCAGTAGAAAGATTTAGGAGAGTCATTTTATTGATGTATAACATAACATAAGGAAGAGTGGGCAACTGTGAATTTTTCCTCCAGAAGAGCAGGCCCCGCCCTCAGACGGTATAAGTCTCAGTCCTACAACACCCGTGTCAGCCTCTGCTTGCCCTTGCTTCTATAGAGGGTCTTCTCTCCTCCCTGAGTTCTGAGTGATTTCTGGCATCCAGTTTGCATTTTGATAAAGACAGAAATGATACAGTAGTCATTTCCTCAGGTTGGAATAATGTACTCAAATTCTCAACATTAAATTTAAAAGGCATAAGTGTAAGAAAAAACATCTAGCATCTGAGTTATAAAATAAAAGGTATTTGGTAGGGGAAACTTAGCTAGAGTATCATCTGTGAAGAAAAGAATGAATGTTTTGTTTCTGTAGTGCTAATGAGCTCATTAGAAAGTTCTGGAGTTAGGAGACGTGGAGGAGCCAGGCAAGCAGAGAGGAGCCCGCGGTGTTCAGCGCACATCCACTGCGTTATCCTATGTGCTGGGAATCCTATTTCAGGAGTGTTAAAGCATAATTTTCAGAAAGGTAAAATCACAAAAACAAAATGAATATGTGTCAAATACTTTATTTAACTCATTAATTAAAATCCACTTAAATGTGTTTTTGACTTACAGAGATTCATATTCTCTGCCAGACAGACTTCATTTGCATTGCCATGAACAGGAATCATTTGCACTGCTACGGGCATACAACATTTGTGTTGCTATCCATTTTCTATAACTTAAACTCTATCCCTGCAGATTTGGAAAATAGCCTTGTCAATCGGGTGAAAGTGCTGACCTCTTTGGAATCAGATAAGCCCAGAGGGTCTGGTAACAATGCCCTGAGCTCCAGAACTCACTTTGGCCCTTTTCCAGTACGTGGACCATTTTTCCTATACGAGGGATATTTCCAAAGAGGAGGATGCTTAACAGAGAGTAACTGTGAAAGCAGCAGCTCTTGAAACCATGCATTATGTGGACAAACGATGGTACAGGGGATATTTTCAGCCTAGCAAACACAAAGACAGATTGTTGACAGTGGTTCAAGTTATAAAATACTGAAGAACTGTCATGAAGCAAAAGGTTCTCCTTATTCCGTGTAGTTCTGGAGGTCAGAACTAGGGTAAAGGAAAAAACAAAACAACAAACAAACAAACAAAACAACCAAAAACAAACAGGAAGTTACAGCAAGGCAGATCTTAATTCAATATATATGAAAGACCTGTTCAGAAGGTGATCATTTGTGGATTCCTCGCCACTGAACATACTTAAGCAGAGGTTATAGAATTTTCTATAGGAATTCCGTGGAGTGAATTTTTACATTTTTAAGAAGTTTGCTCTAGAGCAGTCTTGTCCTATAGAAATATAATGCTGCTCATATGTAATTGTACATTGTCTTATAGGTGGATTAAAAATTTTTAAAAAACCGATTAAATTGATTTTAACAGTACACTTTGTTTAACCTGATATTCCAATTCATTATTATTTCACCATGTAATCAATATAAAAACATTAGTGAAATCTTTTAATTTTTTTTTTTTGTACTATGTTTCTGAAATTTATTGTGAATTTTACACTAGCCTACACATCTCAATTTGGACTAGCCATGTTTCAAATGCTTGATAGCAACTTGTAATTACCTTACTGGACAGCACAGGTCTAAGACCACTGGTTCTCAAACTTTAGCCTGGAGGACTCGTGAAAACACGATCACTAGCTCTAGCCTCAGAGGTTCTGATTCGGTGAGTCTGGAGTGGAGCCCAGAAATTTGCATTCCTAGCAATTTCTCAGGTGATGTGATATTGCTGGTCCAGGACCACACTTTAAAAACCACTGGTTTACACAATGTTCACTGCAGCTCTATTTACAATAGCCAGGACATGGAAGCAACCTAAGTGTCTGTCGACAGATGAATGGATAAAGAAGATGTGGCACATATATACAATGGAATATTACTCAGTATATATGGAATCTAAAAAAAAAAATGGTTCTGAAGAACCTAGGGGCAGGACAGGAATAAAGATGCAGACATAGAGAATGGACCTGAGGATACGGGGAGGGGGAAGGGTAAGCTGGGACGAAGTGAGAGAGTGGCATGGACATATACACATTACCAAATGTAAAATAGATAGCTAGTGGGAAGCAGCCGCATAGCACAGGGAGATCAGCTCGGTGCTTTGTGTCCACCTAGAGGGGTGGGATAGGGAGTGTTGGAGGGAGACGCAAGAGGGAGGGGATATGGGGATATATGTATATGTATAGCTGATTTCCTTTGTTGTAAAGCAAAAACTAACACACGATTGTAAAGCAATTATACTCCAATAAAGATGTTAAAAAATATATATATGGAAATTGAAAGAAAAAAATAATACAGGATACAAGAATATCTGAGACTCATGAAAGAATCTGATAAAATTGATTAAATCCAGTTTATTCTGAAAAAAAAAAAACCCACTGGTTTAGACAAACCTAAGATCTTTACACATAAGGCAAAAAATGCTTCTCTTGATAATGGGTACACGTGTTGGATATTTGTTTCGTGTTTTTGTGAGATGACGGTGTTTGTTCAGGGAAATTAAGACTTTCAGGGTGGACTCCAAAGGATTCTGCCTTTCTCGGTCTTTGTTAAAGTTTCCTCTATTATATCTTTATCTCATTCTTGAGCACCTAGTGTTTAATTTGCTTTTGACTTCCAACAGAAGGTTACAAATTTTGAGAATATGTAAACATTAACATAAGAATAAGTCAAAGGTGGAGTTTCAGATTGTTGTGTTCTTATAAAGGGCATTCAGTGCTGGGACATGATTTTCCAATGTGTTAGACCCCAGAGGCATCAATAGCCCTGTTTTTCTTTTGTAACATACCCATTGGCTATTGAACCCATGAATTTATCTAAATCTTTCAGAAAACTATAGATTTTGAAAACTATAGCTTAATTTTTCAAAACTTATTAATTGTACAAAATACACTTTCTTTAAATTTTTCCTAAAATTACATCTTCTAATCTCCAAAAGGAACTTTCTTAGTTTTATTATTCCAGAAATTGGCAAATACATCTATAACTAATTTACTGATGCCACATCATTTCCCAACTAGAACGTATCTCGTTATCTCCTTGGGAACTTCAGTTAGGGTTTTGCCCATTGGTGCTTATCCAGTGGTTTTATCCCTCAATATCCATCAGGTATTCCTTTTTCAGCTTATGCTATCAAAACGCATATTTCTTGCACAAGTTTTTTGGTTTGGCCCCTCAAAGATCATCAGTTAGTGCCAAAGCAGTCATGAAAAGGAATCAAAAGGGAGGAGGAGTTATATTTCCGTGTACTGGAAAAGGAGACAGGTCTGGGTAGTCTTGGTAGCCAAGAAGACAAAAGTTTCTTCTTAGTAGGTACAAAGAAACACAGATCCTTACAGAGAAACAAAAGTTTCTTCTCCTTAGGAAGTTCTGGAATACAGCAGGGACCACTTTCTCACAGTCATCACAAATGCACATGGTTTCCATCAACTCCAAATACAAATGGGCTTGGATGTGCTCACCAGTCAGGAACAGCAGGTTCTCATCAGGCTTCTGTTACAGAGGGAAGCTTATCCAAGCTGGGGCAATTCCCAATGAGGACAAAAATCAATGGTTTTAAAAGATAAAATGTAGAGACTTTCAAAATGTAATAAAATTTTATGAAGCGTTCCATAAAAAAGAACTGATTCAGATGTATTGTGGCTTAGAAACTCTGTGTAAGAATAGGACTTTGACCTTCAAAGTGTGCAGTACAGGAAACAATACAGTTCAGTTATTTTTGCCTGGAAGTGTTCTGAATCACTTTTTGCAGACCCAGAATGTTCATTTTAGAGTCAAATTATGGACTTTCCAAAACATTTGTTCTAGGTTATGTTTAAAATGATTAAAATCTGGTCATGTGCATTAGTCAACAAGCATTATTTTGAGTACCTGCCTCGTACTAGGTCTTGGGGATTCCAAGACGAAAAATACGTAGTCACTGTCTCTTGAGAGCTTATACTCAAGTGCTGGAGAAAGATATGGAAGCAATGATTATGGTGCAAATGCTTCCAGAATAGCACCTGCTTTGGCAAACTGTGGGAGGTGGGGACGCCTACGTAGGGAGGAAGAACTTGAGCAGAGCTTTGTAGATAGTCAGGGGCTAAGAAGGGCTGAGGAGGGGGAACAGGAAGATGAACAAGAGGAGTTCTCCATTTGTGTGGAGAAAACACCACCTGCAAATGTGAAATACACGGTGTATCCGGGGACCAGAAAGTATCGGGTGCTGTAGGTATAGAAGAGGTTGATTCCACCCAGCTGAGATCAATTCTGTGTGCAGCCCGTGCATGGGAATTTTGAGAGCGTAGAAGAGTCAAGATTGAGAGAATCTAGGAGGGGTAACGGCTAATCGGGAATTGGCAACAGTCAGTGAGAAACGGTAAGGTCTAATTAGCTAACATCTTGGTACTGTCCTGTGTACATCGGTAGGGTTCTAATACCTTTTGAATGTCAAATGCCTATATCTGGAAGACAGATTTTAGCTCGTCAGTGATCTGTCAGCAGGTATTTACTGGTTGTCCAACGTGCTTCTTGAATCACAACATTCTATTATTGGAGTAATGGAAGCCATGCTATCTTTCAAGCTAGCAGATTGTGTGCATCTCCTAATTTCATCACTCATTGTTTCTTTCATTTTGGGGGAGTTATATAAACTTTCTGGGCCTCAGTTTCCTCGTCTGTCAAAGAGTGGTAATAAAACTTACATCACAGAGTTGTCAGAAGGATTCAATGAGTAATTTAATTACTCATTTACACCAAAGTAAATTAAATGAGTCAATAAGTATTTGATTCATACTTGCTGCCCAAACTGTGCTCATTTCCAGCCCTAACTCCTTCCCCTGCTTTGGTGTGAAGTGTGGTTTTCCCGTGTCTGCTTACAGGATTAACACTGATTGGATTTATTTAAATAACATTTAGAATTTTTGGCATCTCTGGTTCACATACTTTGAGCAGTCTCACAGATATGCAAATCATAAAGACATTCTTGAATACGAATACAAGAACGATAACAATAACAGCAAGATGGACAGTATTCAAACTAAATGATGACAATAATCAAATTAACTCAAAGATAAAATGATCTAAGAAAATAGCCAGGTCACATACACCAAATGTCAATTTCTTATATTACAACAATAATAATTACACTATTTGAGTGCTTATTAGTGGCAGATACAGTCCGTTTTGTTATAATGTGATACATGTGTTCCTAAAAAACACTGTGCTACGAAAAATTGGCAAAAACAGCCACAGGGCTTCTGGGGAAAATGGGATTAGGGGCACAACACTCAAACCCTTCATCAGTGACACATTTAAAAAAAACCCAGGGCTTCCCTGGTGGCGCAGTGGTTAAGAATCCGCCTGCCGATGCAGGAGACACGGGTTCGAGCCCTGGTCCGGGAAGCTCCCACATGCCGCGGAGCAACTAAGCCCGTGCGCCACAACTACTGAGCCTGTACTCTAGAGCCCGCGTGCTACAGCTACTGAAGCCCGCATGCCTAAAGCCCGTGCTCCGCAACAAGAGAAGCCACCACAATGAGAAGCCCACGCACTGCAACCAAGAGTAGTCCCCGCTCGCCGCAACTGGAAAAAGCCCACGCACGGCCACGAAGACACAGTGCAGCCAAACATCAACAAATAAAATAAATAAATTTAAAAAAAACAAACAAAAAACCCCAAAGGAATGGAATAAAATGGTAGCAGCTTTTACACATTTCAAAGGTTAAGAAATGCATAAATGCTAAAATAAGTGCAGCATTTTAACTTGGAAAAGACCTGATGTTTGCTTGTAGAAGTGTTTGCAGCTTGTGACTCACTGTGAAGGGGTGGAAGGAGGGTCACCTGAAGTCTGATGGAGAATTGTCACGTCAGACGTAGCTGGCCGACGTCTGAGTGTGCGCACGTGTGTAGTCCCTGCGTGACTCAGGTCAACTGGGTGCAGTTTTTTCTGCTTCCGTCTCATGTTTCTCACAGAAAAGAAAGTGGCCTGAGCAAACGGGGAAGTCTTGGTGTGCTCAGATTGTTCCCTGATATATCAATTGCATTGGAACAAATCTGCATTTTCACAGCAAGCATCCTAGTAGAACTGGCTCTTCTAGTTCAGATGCATTATCTATATGAACTTAGGTAATCTTCTCAACACCGCTTTTGGTCTGGTACCGTTATTGTCCTCATTTTATTGATGAGGAAATCGAGGCAAAGAGAGCTTAAATGACTTCATCAAGATCAAACTTATTAAGCAACAAAGCCAGTATACTATACCACCTTCCAACATAGTGTATTATGCTAAAGATAATAATCCATTTAATAAGATACTATTTCCATCAGACGTTTGATAATTCTTTGTATCTGATAATTATCGTGTCTCACCTAAATCTTTCATGTTGTAGTTTTAGTCTATTTCTGTTATCTCCTTTCAAGTTGGTGACTATCAAGCTATAATGTTGTGTGTTGCTGCCCCTTAAATAATTAAGGCCCAGTCGAAACTCGAACAGTCGGTCTGGTTCAGAACCTTGTGGGTACTCAGCACCATGCTAGCCTCTTTCCTCCATCATTGAAAATTATGCTAAAAGTGACGGTTAGTGAAGCCCAGTCAATGGGGTTCCTACCATAATGTCAACATGTGTGCTCCAATCGCATTAGGAATGTTTATTGCTTTGTGTATTTCATTAGTGTCCCCGGTTCCTCCTCATTACACAAACTCTTTATGAAATAGAAATATTTAATATAAAACACCCTGAAGGCTTTCTGTTTTTTGAGGAGTAGCGTGTTAGATGGCTAAGGAGGTACTTAATTTATATCCCATTGAGTGTTGGTTGCAAATGTGAATGGATGAATAACTAATGACACTTTGAATGGGATTTTGTTACAGTAGTGGCTAAGACCTGACTCTAAGGTGAGAGGTGGGAAAGGGGTACGGAATAATATGTTGGCTGTAGAGCGGGGTAGACCTGGTTAACTCCTGTACTTGTTAGCTGTGTGAACATGGGCAAAGCACTTAATTCTCTGAGTTTCAGTTTCCTCATCTATAAGAAAATACCTTTTATCATATTATTATGAATTAATGAGAGAAATCACATCACACACGTAATACATAATAGCAAATTTTGATTAGCAAATCAACCAATGAGAGGGACCCTGCAGTCTGTCAAGAGACATCAAATCCTGGGACTTCCCTGGTGGTCCAGTGGGTAAAACTCTGCACTCCCAATGCAGGGGGCCCGGGTTCTATCCCTGATCGGGGAACTAGATCCAGCATGCGTGCTGCAACTACAAGTCCGCGTGCCACAACTCAGAAAAAGATCCTGCATGCCGCAACTAAGAACTGGCGCAGCCAATATTAAAAAAAAAAAAAAAAAAAGAGAGAGAGAGAGAGAGATCAAATCCTGAGTTGTTAGTCTGAGCAGGGCAAGCCTGAGGTTGAAGCAGAGGCTAAAACAAACAGGACAGAGAGGGGAGAGGTCAGAGGAGCAAGAGATGGACTAATGCATGGCTGCAGAGTAGGGTTAATTGGAGAGCAAATCTCTTCAACATGGGATTCCAGCCACAGATTCCCTTTTCTATACCTAAGCAAAGTCTTTTTTTTTTTTGCCACTCCACACGGCTGGGGGGATCTTAGTTCCCCAACCAGGGACTGAACCAAGGCCATGGCAGTCAAAGTGTGGAGTGCTAACCACTGGACCGCCAGGGAATTCCCACAGCTGGATTGTTATGTTTGGAAATGGGATTCCAAGAGCAGAATAAAAATGCCAAATTTCATCAAATCCCCAAAGCAGAGTCTTAAAGTTATACACAGAATGTACAGCATAAACAGTGAACCCTAATGTAATCTATGGACTTTAGTTAATAATAAAGTATCATTAATATTGGCTCATCAATTGTAACAAATGTACCACATGAATGCAAGATGCTAATAATAGGGGAAACTGGGCTGACATGAGGGGGTAGGTGGCAACTGTCTGTACTTTCTGCTTAATTGTTTTGGAACAAAAACTGCTCAAAAAATAAAGTCTGTTAATTAAAAAAAAGTTTCAGTTTTGTATGGCTCTTTTTCCAAGCTTCCTTTCTTAGCTTCCTTGACCCTTCCATTTTTGACCCTCTTGAATCCAGCTGTCAAGACTGGTCCAGCATACCTCCCTGTTTGCCCAGAGGCAGGATGCATTAGAGCTGGAGTATGCATTTAAATTGCTGTCTGGTTCTTAACTGTTTCACAAGCCACAGTCTCCTGGTTGTGGAGACAGAGCACATTGGCTGAGTTCACCAACTCTGCAGGCAGTCAGTTTGGCAGTTCCGAGCACAGGTTCTAAGAGAGGCAGATCTCAGGTCACCCACCACCTCTGTCTATGGCCACCGACAATCTCATCTGAACATGGAATGATATTACTAAAGCTCTTATGAGACTTAAAGGAGACAATCTATGGGGAATGCTTGACATAGTGCCTGGGACACAGTTAGTGCTGTTTCAGTTCTTTATGCTGCATAATTAACCACCCCGAAGCTTAGTGGCTTAAAACAACGGTTTATGGTTTCTCACAATTCTGTGGGCCAGGAATTCAGGCAGGTCTCAGATGGGCAATTTTTCTGCCCCACACACTGTCAGGTGGAGCCACTCACCTGGCTGCATTCGGCTGGTGGCTAAGCTGGGCTGGAAGGTCTCAGTCACCTGTGCCTCTGGGCTGCTCCAGGTGTTGTCACATGGCTGGCTTGGGCTTCCTCACAGCATGGCGGGCTTGGGGTGGTAGAGTTTCTTCCATGATGACTGGTTCCTAAGAGCAAAAGAGGAATTGGCCAGCCCTCTTAGAGGCGAAGCCCCAAACTGGCCCAGGGTCACTCTACCGCCGTCTACTGGACAAAGCAAGTCACTAAGCCAGCCCTGATTCAAGGGAAGGGGAACCAGCCTCGCCTCTCATGTGCCTACAGGACAGGAATTACAGCAGCCATCTTGGGAGACAACTGTAGTGCCCAAATATTATTTTCCTATGAATTGGCTTTGCCATCTTGCACAACAGGCATAGCGCATGTCCTACTGCCAACAGCATGTTGTAGGGTAGAGTGAGACATCCCAGTTGCTGTGGGAACTGAAGTATGAGTCAGCCCAACAGCCTACTCTAACTTGGCCATTGCATCGTTTCTTCAGGTCAAGAGGGCTCAAAACATTTTTTTTTAAACCTTTTTTTTTTGGTGTAAAAGTCTCTGTACCCTTGAGGATAATTTTTTTTTTTTTTGGCCATACCGCTTGGCTTGTGGGATCTTAGTTTCCTGACCAGGGATTGAACCCCGGCCCTCGGCAGTGAAAGCGCGGAGTCCTAACCACTGGACAGCCAGGGAATTCCCTCAATACATTTTTAGTATTGTTGTTCTGTCAACAGTATGTACCTGCCTATCATTTACTTTGTACTTTATTTCACGTCATGAGATTATTTTGAGACTTAAAAAAAAAATCACTGAAACAGAGACATACTATTTATGCGAAGGTGTCCTTTTGCCCTTTTACTAACACCACAGAAAGCCTTCTATTAACACCAGAGAAAAAGAAAAACTTGATCAAAAAGTGAACCCAGGCTGGCTTCTATATTCGAGATTTTGCTGTTTGGTTTTCCTTTTCACTGGAATGTCCTTCTTACTTCACTTCCTTCTCCCTTCTGTGGGCAAAAGAACACTTATTTATCTTTTAAGACCCAGCTCACATGTCACTTCCTTTTCGAAGCCCCTATTGACACACCTGCCACCAAGTAAACTTGATCACTCCCTTTTCCGTGGTCCCACTGCACCCTGAAAGCTTCCACCTTAGCAATCGTAACTTTTATTACACTAATATATTGGTAAAGGCTGATCAGGTGGCACGTGGAAGCTAAGTCCTAAGTCCTACCATGAGGGGATGCAAAGAGAAATGAGATGAACCTCTTGCCCTAGAGGAGCTCATTGTCTATTGGAGGAGGTTATACAACACTTACTTCAAACACAATCTTCATTTCAGGGCTAGAGATCTACAGATTTATTATGAATGCACTTTAACCACTTGAGTGGGCGATTTCCTTTGGCAAAACACTAGGAAGGCTCCCTGCATAAGGTTCTGCTTGTTATAAAGATGGATTGTGGAGCCATCAATATAATGGTCTCAGACATCCCAGATTCAGCCTCTGTCATTTTGGTGCTGAAGGGGGCACTGGGCCCCAGACATAATTGGTGTGATCTCAGAGAAGTGAAGAGAGCTATGGCCCATGTCTACTGGAGGAGATGGGGGGTTTTCCATGGATAAGGGCTTTCTCATGGTGTGGTGAGGTTGTGAGGATCCCATTTAGGGCCAGGGCTTCTAAGAAGTTTGCAAGGCAGAGATAAGAGCACTGCTTTAGGCTGTTTAGTTTCCTTACAAGTCAGAGAGGTACTTTTACTTTGAAAAAGAGACAGGTGAAAAAAAGCATTTGAGCCAATGAAGATTACCCTTGAACTCATCTTTACCTGAATGGCTACTGTAACAATCAGCTTTTGCTAGGTTATGCTGCTGTAACAAACAGCCCTGAAATCTCAGTGCCTTATCAAAGGTTTATTTCTCACTGACATAATAGGTTGACTTTGGGGTGTCTGTGGTTCTGCTCTCTGCATGTTTTTTATTCCAGGATCCAGACTGACTGAAGGAGCAGTGCCTTTCTTGGACTGGGTCATTTTGGGGCAGAGAGACAAATATGGTGGTGGAACTACATAATAACTCCTAAAGCTTCTATTGGGAAGTGGTGCATGCACTTCTACTGATATTTAATTGGTCAAAGCTGTGAGGTACAATCTCACAGAGAGGGCCAGAGAATGACAGGAAAGATACATACGAACCTTCAAGTTGCGAACTTTCAAAGATGCAAATGTACGTTTCATCAATATCAGGCGTGAGTGAAATATTTCATCAATATCAGGCGTGAGTGCAATTGCAGCTTGCCCTCCGACCCCTATTGCTGATGATCCTTCAGCTCTACCATCGCCCACCTCCTCTCCCTCCTCCAGCCAGTAACTCTTCCTGCCTGTTCACTCAGTGCCAGCCCCTGGATGCCAGCTGTTGTACTGTACTACTGTACTTTCCAAGGTTCTGTACTGTAAGATTAAAAATGTTTTCTTTATTTTTTGTGTTTGTTTTTTTATGTATTATTTGTGTGAAAAGTATTATAAACCTATTACAGTATAGTACTATATAGCCGATTGTGTTCGTTGGCTACCTAGGCTAACTTTGTTGGACCAACGAACAAACTGGACTTACGAAAGTGCTCTCAGAACAGAACTCATTCATATGTAGGGGACTTACTGTACAAGCTTCCACAGCTATACTGAACCCAAAGACTAAAAGTTGATGATTCTGAAGACAAGAGACCAAGAAGAGGTCAAACAAATTAGGTTGATAAATGCTACTCGAAGCAGGCAAAATACGAGATTAATCTGTTGCAGAAAAAATATGAAAGAATCAGAACTTGCCTACTAAACAAAGCTTGAAAACTTCAGAAATCAAAAAGTATATAGTGAGGAAAATTTTGACATCTATACTGACACAACAAAAATCAGATTAGCGAATGTAACAACCAGAGAAGCGTCTCACTTCAGACGTGAGCCCACTGAAGCACACATTTTTTGAGTATCGCAGATGGGTTTTGGCAGCTCACAGAAGGCTCTCAGAGAAGAAAATGGATCGATGAGAAGCACTTTCATGATTCAGCAT
The DNA here is from genome assembly GCF_002837175.3 of Physeter macrocephalus. Classification (NCBI taxonomy): domain Eukaryota; kingdom Metazoa; phylum Chordata; class Mammalia; order Artiodactyla; family Physeteridae; genus Physeter; species Physeter macrocephalus. Next base: position 73,702,339 of record NC_041228.1, read on the forward strand.
CATTGGTCATGCCAGTAACCGTACTCCCTCACTCACTGCCCACCAAGAAATCCTACTCATCTTTTATGGTGGGCCTCAAATGCTATCTTTTCCCAGAAACCTTCCTGGATCATTCCCTTGTGTGTGAATCGCGTCTTCCTTAGATGGTGATGGTACTTGCCTCTCTATTTAACATACTGCCTTTTTTACACTTAATTACCTCCTCTCACCTCCTCACTCCCAAGACAACTGTAAATTCTTTAAGGGCAGAAACAGGATTTTATTCATTCTGGGGTCTCCCACCACAGAGCGGTGCACACAAAAGAACACAATTCATTGTTGGTGAAGTTCAGAAATTGATGATCTGGTTCGAAGCTACTTGACACGCAAATATTAGCTCCATCCTTGAGGTGTTCCTAGAGCACAAGGTGCACAGAAGAAGAAGGTAATGATCGTTTATGACAACTCTAGGGCCCAAACTCACCAGCACAGTAAGAAAGCCTTGGGAAGGTAGATAAAGGGTGAGAAAAGATTGGGAGCAGAGGTGCCGTGATATCTAGATTACTTTGCTCCTTTTAGGTATTTCTATTTCTCTTTTCTTAGTATCGGATAGTAATTATTTACATAAATCTTAGTTTTAATAAATTGTTTTAGGATGCGGTTTGACCTCAGTTATGCAAACACTAAAAGCGAGCAATATACAGTTAATTTAAGGAATTATCAATAAAAATGATATTCGGTTGAAATGCATTAAAATTATACAGAGGGATATGTGTAGTACTTATATTCATAATATAGAGCATGAATATTTTTAGACTCTCTGATATTGGATTTAGGTGTGCTCGTTCTATCTTGTAAATCAAAGCAATGGCCTATATCTTTGATCTCTGTGTTTAGGTTTTATGGCGACAGATATCTTATAATAACTAGAAATAGAAACTCCACCTTTAGTGATAATATAGTACAGCCATCTGAGAAGAGAAGGTCTTAAGGTGCTGTTAATTAGCAGAATTCTGAAGCACACAGTCTCAAAGCAATTAAGCCTGTTAATTGAGTATTTGGACGCGTGGTGGAATAGTTCATATGTTGCTTGCTGGGCAGGTATCCTAGGCTTGCAGAGAGGAGTTAAATTACACACATGATGTTGAAAAATTCACAGAGAACAAATATGGGTAAACATACGTTTGTCTAGTAGCTAACTGTATTTATGAATGGTGATACACCGTGGGCTATATGCAAAATTGTCTCTGAGTTGCAAAATTCAGCATTAACAATTCAATCTTTCAGCCTATCTGTTGTAGATACGGCGCACCACTTACTCACGGGAAACTGAGCTTTTCCCACAAGATTTTGCTGTCCTCTGGTTTGGTAAACATCTCTATAATTCATGTGATCCTTTAAATGAAATTGGTGGTCACACAGCGGTTGCAATCTAGCATCTATGCAGGTTTGGGGGCACAGGGGAATGGACACTGCTGACGAGCTCAAGGTCACAAAGTGATCTATCTTGTTCTCAAGATCCTGCCTGGGTTCCATGAGTTGCAGCATTTGATGAACGTGGGAACCTACTTCTAAAAAGAAAGTCGATTGAAATGTTCAAGATTGTGAAAAAGTTTTCAAAAACGGAAAAAGAAATAAAATGTTCCTTTTAGAAGAACTTCAGTGGAAAGTGGTTAATATTTTGGGCAGTGCTTATTATTTTTAAAGGCTATATCTTTAGGGTAGACCTCTGCTTCTGTCAATCCCAGGCTTACTGGGGTGCAGAGGTGGGAGGGTCTCCACGAAAGAACACCAAAAGGCAGTGAGTGAATGAAGAATGAATTTAGTCTCTCTCACACTGTGTATCAGTCCTCTGAATGGTGGACTTTCTGGTCTCTGTGCTAAGGGAAAAGAGAAATTACAAGAATGCTTGAAATCCTCAAAGCTAAAGTTGACCAATAGCTTTTATCTATTTTGCTAAACTTTCCAGAAAGCGGCAGAATTGGTTGAGTCCGCCCCTCCCCCCCCCGCCCCCTTCAGTCCCAATCCATTTTCCGGAGAAATTTCTAATAGCCTACAAAGTCGCTTTTTACAAAAGTGGAGGGCTGAGTAGGCAGTGAGGGCTGGGAACACAGAAACTAAAAATCTCCAAAGTGAGCATCTCCATCCTTACACGAGGAATTAAGCATTCGTAAGGATGGTATCATTTAGGAACCCGCTATTCAACCTGCGAACATTTTGCTGCACATTAAAAAATATCTTTCCTGGGCTTCCCTGGTGGCGCAGTGTTTGAGAATCCGCCTGCCGATGCAGGGGACACGGGTTCGTGCCCCGGTCCGGGAGGATCCCACGTGCCGCGGAGCGGCTGGGCCCGTGAGCCATGGTCGCTGAGCCTGTGCGCCCGGAGCCTGTGCTCCGCAGCGGGAGGGGCCGCGACAGTGAGAGGCCCGCGTACTGCAAAAAAAAAAAAAAAAATATCTTTCCTAAGGTCCAAATCTGAGCTTACTATGCACACAGACCTTCTAAAAATGCGGGGTTGACCTGCTCTGAGTTAAAAGCTCTTGGAACAGGGGGTTGAAGTCATTCACCCTGGACTGAGAAGCATATTCAAGAGGTGACTCTTTGGATCAGGAAAGTTCCTGTTAGTTATGTAATGGGTGCATTTCATTATTTACACGATTTCACCAGGTGATTGGGAGCTGTGTACACACACAGTCAGCTGCGCCCGAAGTTTTAAGCCAGCCTCAAAACTAAAACTAAACAGCCTTTCTTGACTGTCTTTCACTCCCCTTGCCTTTTTTTTTTTAATGGAAAAATTTCCCTAAATTTCTTCTCTAGATTAAAACAATTTTTTTTCCCTTAAGTGTTTTTAGGAACTATACGTTTCCAGGAAAATTTTCCATAATCGTCTCCGCTGGTCTCTAAGGATGAATTACAAAGTAAATATTCAACGACTAAGATTCGGAGCGGGAAACTTTTTTTTGTTTTGGTACAGGGTTCTCCAGCCCTCTCTTTACTCTTATCCGGGGAAATTCGTGTCTCTTCTCCCCGACCCCTTTCTTTCTTTGTGGTATTTCCTGGAATAAGATGACACTAAATTAGGGTAGGAAGCCCCTGGCCTAGGCCCTGCGCAACGGGGTTGGGCGCGGGAGGCCGAGTGTGCGTGCGTGCGTGCGTGTGTGTGTCTCAGGCGGGTTCTCCTGCTTCGGTGGGTTCGGCCCGGACCCCCGGGGCCTTTTTGTGCGGCGCATCCCGGGCCCCCGGCCTGAGCGCAGGGGGCGGTCCCTCCCGTGCCAGCCACGCCCCGGCCGGGTTTATAACTCGCCTGATCGCGCTCTCGGAATCGCGGCTTCTCTCGCGCTCCGGCCGGACTCGGGCGCGCCCCCCGGGCTGGCCGCCCGACGACTCCCGCCTCGCGCCGCTCGCGCTCGCACGCGCGCTCACACCCACGTTGCCCTTCGCCGCACGCGCTCACACTCATTCTCGCGCGCTTGCCTCACGCACACACGCGCGCTCCCACCGCCCCGTGCGCCCCCTCGCGCGCTCCCCCTCGCGCTCCGGAGCGCTAGCCTCGCAGAGGCGCAGGCACCGCAGGCGAGAGCGCCGAGGGGACCCACGGCCTCCCCATGGCTGACCTGAGCTTCATCGAAGATTCCGTGGCCTTCCCGGAGAAGGAGGAGGATGAGGAGGAAGAGGAGGAGGGTGTGGAGTGGGGCTACGAGGAAGGTAACGGGCCGCGCGTCCGGAGGCTGGCGCCGCTGGGGTCCCGCTGCTCTGGCGCGCTCGCCGCGCCCCGCGTCCGCTCTTCCCCACGTGCGTCCCCGACGCTTGCCCACGCCCCCGGCCCGTTTCGGGGCACCAGGCGCTCCGGGGAGAGCGGGGGTGCCTGCCGCCTGCGTTCGCGTCGGGGAGCCCGGCCTTGCTGCCGGGCAGCGGTTGGCACCTGCCGCGGTCCGGAGGGCGAGCCTGAAGGCTGCGGCGGTGACATTTCCGTCTTGCGAGTAGCGAGAAGAGCCGCGCCGTGCTGTACTCAACACCTTGAGAATACAGCGTTAGTGAAACTATTAGTTTCTTTTTAAAAAACATTTTTTTGGCGTATAGCTGATTTAGAGCGTTGTGTTAGTTTCAGATGTACAGCCAGGTGATTCAGTTATGCTTCTACATATAGTCATTCTTTTTCAGATTCTTTTCTCATATAGCGTTAGTGAAACTGTTAGTTTCTTGCTTGCCTGCGGGGAGAAAGTATTTGAGCCACTGATCTTTTCGCTGAGGATGCTATCACCGCTCAAGTCTTCCTAAGTTTTGAGCTGAATCAGTGGACCTGGCAAGACGGGGGCTGACCTTTTAATAAAAAGTTTAGTTTCCTAAATGTATCCCTGAAGATGTAGGACTCCTAACAGAGCTGACTACTGGTGCTGATGTTGGCTACATATGTTGAAACAAATGTAGAGTTTACAACTTGAATTATAAAAATACGAAAAGAGTATTATGTATGTATTACGTATATACAGGTATGCGTATGTACGCATATGCACACTTTAGAATACTGTGTTCGCGTTTCTTGTAAGGAGTGTTTATTCACTGGCAACAGATTTATGGTTTTCGGGTCTCACCAAGAATGCTGAGTGTTACAGGAATTTCCCAAGTACTGCACATAATTGAACTAACGAGCAGAGGAAATTTTTGTGGTATCATTTTTTTTCTAATCACTTAAAGATGATCTAAATTTTCTAGAGCCATAAATTAGTACCTCTGTGTAGGCAAATAGAATATCTTATTAGTCTAGGACTTTGAATCTGTTATTTGATGACATTAGATCATTCAAAATATGAATGCAAAAATTCACACATCATTATTACCATATTTTATCTGTAGAGGGACAGTAGTCATAACCTTCTTAATAATGGCAAGGATCATAAGCAGTGTTTGACCTAGTTTTCCCATGTTACACTTTGCTGTAACTTATTTTTTCAGTCTGTTCTACGTTTGCTTCCTTTTGTCCTCAGGTGTTGAGTGGGGCTTGGTGTTTCCGGACGCCAACGGGGAGTACCAGTCTCCCATTAACTTGAACTCAAGAGAAGCTCGATATGACCCCTCACTGCTGGATGTCCGCCTCTCCCCCAATTATGTGGTCTGCCGGGACTGTGAGGTCGCCAACGATGGGCACACCATTCAGGTCATCCTGAAGTCAAAATCAGGTATTTTAGATGTTTCTGCGTGCTTCTTAAACTAGAAATTTATATAGCTAGTGTAACCTTAAAGGTAGAACTAACCTAGCTCTGTTGTCAGGATATCTTTATAGACTATAAAATGCATTTCGGGGGAATAATTTTCTGAAACATTTTTGGAAGGGTGAAAGGATGAAATTATGAAGGTGTCAGTTGGTTGTTCCATGTTGTGTGATGTTACTGGAACAACTTTAGTTGGTCAGATTCCAACCTTGTGGAATTTGAGCAGAAGTAGACACAAGTGAACCAATCTGCATTTTGTCCTCGAGTGTTGATTAGCTTAACAGTATGTTCTAGATTGGTCGGTCTTAACAGTTTGCCTGCTGTATTTGTAGTAACCATTTTCCTTGGGACTGTTCAAGCAAAAAAGGTAACAAACTCCATCTCCTTTTACACTTACTTGGAAATTTTAGTTAGAGTGTTTAACTGGCATGAATTAATAGGGTTGGATTTTTATCTTTAAGAAAAATTCACAAGCTAACTTCTACTTAATTCATTACCATTTGTTTTATTGAAATGTATAATTAACTGAAAAAAAGATTATTGGGAGTACGTTGTCATAACATTTAAAGAGATTTCCCTTCATTTAAACTAAGTTACTATTTTATGTTGATATGCATATTTCTGTATATTTGTCATGACATTGCTTGCAGTCTATTTGGTGTACTGAGCAAATAAACTTTCCATTTTAAACAAACAAAAATAAATCATGTAGATAATTACAATTCTCTGTTTTACTGCCTTGTAAAACTAAACATTAGGATTTATTGACATAATCTGACATTCAAGATAGACTTTTCAAATTAATTTTCTCTGCTAAATTAATATGACAAGAAGAATTTTAATTAATAGCAATCAAAAACAGCCTGTAAACTCAGCAAAAGATTTAAATGGCAAACAAAGCTCTTTTACTCATTTATTTTTTAACTCTCTTCCTCCCCTCTGAACCTATTTGAGATGGATCTGAAATGTTTTTTTAGAAGAGCTGTTGGGTAATTACCAAGGAAATTGGCTTTTGGCTTAAATGTAGGAGAGAGGAGAGTGGAATATTTTAAAATTAGCATTAATATCTTGCTTTTCATAGTGAATAATAACTCTATTTCCCTTTTGGAAAGAATGTAAAATTAGGAGTACGTTGAAATACTAGGAAGCATTTGATAAACAGAGATCAACTGTACTCAAATTAATTCTGAATTGATAAATTTGATACCTCAAGCCATAAAATCTTTGGGTTTATTATTAGGCAGGGCAGGTACTGATTACCAACTATGGATATTTTATTCATTGTGAATGTTGCTGAGCTTTAATTTAGAGTCTTGCCAGGTGCTCTGAGTCTAGTCAGGGTTTGGGCTTCACCCAAAACAGAATCTAGGTGTTGTATGGATGTAGTCAAAGAGACAGCTTCAGATGTAAATTTGAACTTAAATCAGATTTTTTTGGGGGGGTTATCTATGATGGGACATTATGTATTATTTATAAAATATATAGTAAAATTATTGTATGCTGACTGTCCTGACATAAAAGACATTTTAAGGTAATGTTGGTATTACGTTTTAAGGTTTATTGGTATGTTGACATGCTTTTTCACTTCTGGAAATAAACATTTATATATCTATACAACTAACTTGGATTTCACATCAAGCACCATGGTGATTGCATGTTGGTTTGTATACAAATGGTTAAGAAGGTTCTTGAGGATTCATATTAATGAAAACACAGTCGTTTAGAGCATCAGTGTAAATACGACATGGTAAGTGTTATAAAGTATCACGAGAGCGTAGAGGAATGACTGAGTCCAGTTGCTGTCAGTTAAGACTGTGTGTCCATTCCTGCTCGAAGATCCAATTTACTCCATCACATTGAGTTGACCATTTTCTTCTGGTAACTTCTCACGCCTTCTCAACCTTTTCCTTGGCCCCCTATCGCCTCCCAAAACAGAGCCAATCAAGCAGTGTTTCGACTCTCCGCCCACAGGGTCCACCCCAACCGCCGAGGAAGAGCTGTCTGTATTTTTGTCTGGATCTGATTTGACGTGCACACTCCAGACCCCTTACTTCTGACTCCTTGGAGACCTTGCTCCTTCAAATGCCCGTCTCCTTTCTGCCAGTAGAATCATTTCTTCATTGTTTCTTCCCTTTCAGTGTTTCTCCAAGCTTTAAAAAAAAGTAACCAAAAAAAATCCCATGTCTGGACCAGTTTATTTGCTTCCCAGCGTATGTAAGTTTTTCAAAGGAATGGTCTGCAAGCCCTGAACACCCTGTATTTCATTTATTTAATTCAAGCTTTATCTTTATCAAGATAGAATGTAAACATAATTTAAATAGTTGGCTAGTACTATATTTGTCTCTGCCTCTGGTTATAACCCACCCCTCCCCACTTAAAATTGTTTACCTTGGTTACGACCACTTTCATCTCTTAGCTGTTTTTCCTGCTGTCACTTCCACATTTCTTAATAGCATATTTATACTGTCGTGCTTTGATATTTAAGATATCTGTGAACTCCCTATGATGGACGCCGAGGCTAGTTCTCTTATTACCCTCCCCCGTCGTGGGTTTGCCCCCCCATCGTCCCTGTGTACTTAAATTACGGTTGTTATTTAAATTAGCTCAGTGTTTTTATTATTATGACTGTGTAACTATCATTTCCAGCTGAGACTGTATTCTGTTTCCTTTATTGAATAATGTGGGGTTCCCCCCCCGCCCCTGCCCGGAGTTGGTATATTTTTGTTTCTTTGGTTTTTTGTTTAGCCATCATGATTTCATTTCCAAACTCTCTGATGTCTAGCAGGTACGTCTTCCCCCAGGACAGTCAAAAAGTCCTTCCAGGCTTCTCATCCATCCTTCCCCTCTTCAGCCCATCTGGACTGCCATCGCCCACAGCTCCCTGGACCGCAGGCCTAGGAAGTCCCTTGGCTTGTCTCTGTGTCCAATTCCGTGTTTCCTGGATGATGAGACGTCCTCTTTTTGAGGTTGTTCCCTCATTTCAGGGATTTGTTGGTTTATTCCCTCCTACACTTCATCTCCCAATAACTTGCTGAGAAGAAGGGCTTGTGAGAGTAATTGTTTGCATACCTTGTGTGTCTCTCTGCTGGGTCCTTGATGGGCCCTTTCAGTCAGGATAATTGTCTTTTATTTCTTAGAAATTTTCTTATATTATTTCATTGATAAGTTTTTTTTTTTTAAGCCTTTTTCTTCTACTTTCTGGTAGGTTTCCTCAACTTATGTCTTTCTATTAAACTTCTAATCTCTGCTCTTATATTTTTAATTTCTAAAAAATTGTGTTTATTCTATGAATTAAAGAAAATATGGCTACCAGTATTTATTTCATGATAATAGGATCTTTCTTCGTTCTTTTCTGTATTGCTTTTTTTTTCTGTTTCCCGTATGTCTCTGTTTTATTCTGGGATCCTTCTTCTGTTTGTTTTGGTGTCTCTGTTTTATGTTGGAGATTCTTCTCAAATGTCTAGCGATCTTTGGCTCTTTGTTCACATTTAGGAATGGGTCTAAAAATTTAATCAGAGGGGCTTACCTGGTGGCGCAGTGGTTGAGAGTCCGCCTGCCGATGCAGGGGACACGGGTTCGTGCCCCGGTCCGGGAGGATCCCACATGCCACGGAGTGGCTGGGCCCGTGAGCCATGGCCGCCGGGCCTGCGTGTCCAGAGCCTGTGCTCCGCAATGGGAGAGGCCACAGCGGTGAGAGGCCCGTGTACTACAAAAAAAAAAAAAAAAAAAAAAATTGAATCAGAGGCTCTGCACATGGGCAGGGATTGAGGTCTGGTGGATGTCACAGTAACACGATTACATAGGACCAGGCTGTGTTGTTGGAGCAGCCTTTGTAGGTTTATGGATTTCTCTGAGGGAAGGGGTGTGATGGCTCACACCTGGCTGGCAGCATCTGGTTGTTGACCACAGGCAAAACAGTGTAACCAGAGGGTACATCGATTATAGTTAATGAATCTGCATTGACACCTCCTCAGCGCCCAAGTCCATAGTTTACGCTACGGTTCGCTCTTGGTGTTTTACATTCCATGAGCTTGAACAAATGCTTAATGACACGTATCCACCATTGTAGTATCATATAGAATGGGTTCAGTGCCCTAAAAATCCTCTGTGCTCCTGTTCGTCCTTTCCTCTCCCCAGCCTTGGCGATCACTAATCTTTTTTTTTTTTTTTTTTTTTGTGGTACGCGGGCCTCTTGCGGTTGTGGCCTCTCCCATTGCGGAGCACAGGCTCTGGACGCACAGGCTCAGCGGCCATGGCCCATGGGCCCAGCTGCTCCACGGCATGTGGGATCCTCCCGGACCGGGGCACGAACCCGTGTCCCGTGCACCGGCAGGCGGACCCTCAACCACTGCGCCACCAGGGAAGCCCCACGATCACTAATCTTTATACTGTCTCCATAGCTTTGCATTTTTCACAGTGTCATATAGTTGGAATCATACATTTTATAGCCTTCCACTTGGCTTCTTTCCCTTGGTAATAATGCATTGAAGTTTCCTTGGCTGCTGCTTTTTTTAAAATAAAAATATCTTTAGAATAAGCACAATTAAAAAAATTTTTTTGCTTTGTTTATATTAAAAAAGGATACAGAATTACCAAAAAGAATTACAACAATTGTAGCATAATTTAAATGCTTCCATTTACTAAATTAAAGCTTTTAAAATAATCCTAATGGTATAGTTCCCATATATAATAACCCTACCTGGGGTTTTAAATTTGAGGCATGTCACGAACAGGAGCCTTTCTGATAGCGCCACCAGAGAAGTCCCCTTGGGAGTACTATTTTAATGCAATCCCCTGCTGAAAGTTCCCAAACGAAGGTCATTGATCATCTCATTCTATGATCGAATGGCCACTTTAAAATTCTCAAAATACTTTAATTCTGCTGCATTTGCAATGGAATTTTTGGAAACTGTTTCTCCTGTTGGTCTCTGTGACACGTCATAGATGTTTCTTCCTAATTTTGACTGCCTCTCCTTTGCCAGTTCTTCATGCCCCATTAACCTGAAATGATGGGATTTCCCAAAGTTTCTTCCTCCACCCTTTTCTCTTGTGATGCAATCACCTTTCAGCAGTTCACTCACACAGACTGTATGCTACTTTCTTCAGTGTTCTGATTTCCACTAAGGCAGCCCATGAGTTTAGAAAAGGGGCTGAATCATAGATTCCCTGAGTGGAATGGGCCCCTGGAGGCTCCCAATCCAGCCCCCATATCTCAGACCCTCTGGCAAGTGGCTGGGTGGCTTCGGCTTGAACAGCTCAGGAAAGGAAATTCATTCTTCACTCAGGAAATCCATTTTGCTTTTGAGTAATTCCCCAGATCGAAAAGTTTCTGGGATTGCCCTCATTGTTTCTATTTTGGGATGCTGGACTGACATGGAACACATAAAATTGTACTTTCACATGACATTCTTTAAAATATTGACTACCATCATCACACCATGGAGTTGCCATTTTTCCTTTCGGACATAATTAGTTCCTTCCACTGGTCCTCATATGATAGCCCTCCATTCATTAATACATACTTATTGATCATTTACTACCAGAATTAGAGATTCACTTGTCTCTTCTCAGAGAAGTTCCTATAAATGAGGGCAACCAGGAGAGCAAAACTTGAATTCATTTATGATTATATGTATTATTAGCTGACTTTGGGGGACTTGAATTACCTGGACAGTTGCCTTCATCTCCTTCACTTTGCTTATACAGACCCAGCTTAACTGGTCTCCTCTCCCTATGTTATGTTAGTGCTACACTTATGAGCTGATGATATTTATTCTTTAATATGAAATAAAGCTGTAGGTTAAAAGCTAAGGACTGTTTAAAAAATATTGATTGTTGCTTTTAAGACTTCAAATGTTAAAAAAGAACTGATTAATACTATTTTTGGAATGCTTTCTGAATACATTTGGGATTCCTTAAAAGTTAAACTGAGGTTATAAAATCTTTAAACCTATTGAGAGTGAACTTTGGGGGCCTCTGATCTTTCGGGGGACACGTCAGGGACCATTGGTGTTGGTGTCCCTGCATGTTGGAGTTGTGGCTTCAGCAGCCTCTGTCTCCTGGCCTCACCGTCTTCGGCCGGCTGTGACAGCAGCTTTCTCAACAGCTGCACTTGCTCTTTGCTGGTACACTGCCCATGCAGACCTGGGAGTAATATATATATATATATATGTGTGTATATATATATACGTATATATATATATGTATATATATATACACATATATATATTTAAATAAATTAATTTATTTTTGGCTGCGATGGGTCTTCGTTGCTGCGTGCGGGCTTTCTCTGGTCATGATGAGCGGGGGCTACTCTTCGTTGCAGTGCGCAGGCTTCTCATTGCGGTGGCTTCTCTTGTTGTGGAGCACGGGCTCTAGAGTGCAGGGTCAGTAGTTGTGGCTCACGGGCTCAGTAGTTGTGGCTCACGGGCTTAGTTGCTCCACGGCATGTGGGATCTTCCTGGACCAGGGCTGGAACCCGTGTACCCTGCATGGGCATGCGGATTCCTTTTTTTTTTTCAAGTAGCTCTGAAGGCCAGATAACTCCAAATTCTGGAAACTTGGAGGCTCTACAGATGATACTGGTTTCAACAAGTTACAAAATCTTAGGTAGTAGCATCTACAGTCTTGGCCTTACAACTGTGTGGGAGAAACTAACTCAAGAGTAGAAGTTCACATTCTGAAAATAAATAGTGGCGAAACACAGCATTCCTGGATTGAGGGAAATCAATTTGAGAGAGGTACATGATTGGAAGGAAACCTTTAGAATTCTTCTAATCCCAGGTTCCTCAAATTGGTACAGATGATAGCAATCTGATAGCGCCACCAGAGAAGTCCCCTTGGGGGTAATATTTTAATGCATTTTTTTTTTTTTTTTGGCTACGCCACACAGCATGCAGGATCTTAGTTCCCCGACCAGGGATCGAACCCATGCCCCCTGCATTGGAAGTTTGGAGTCTTAACCACTGGACCGCCAGCGAAGTCCCAGACCTGGGAGTAATATTTTAAAATGCAAAAATATTAGCCTCCTGCTTAAAAGCTAACGATGATTCCCTCCATGATAAAGTCCAGCCCCTCCACATGAGCTGTCATCCCGTCCTGATGTTCACACCTTGAGGCCTGCCTTTGGCCATTGGGTACCTCTGACTTTATTGTCTTGGAGTACCCTCAGGCCGTTTCCCATCTCTGAGCCTTTCTGAGCCTCTTGTCTCTGCTCCGAATGTACTTTCTCACTTCTGCTGTTAGCTTACCCTTCAAGACTCTGCTTAGCTGTCATCTCTTCCGGAAAGTCTGCCCTGACTTTCTGACCCCACCCTTGGTTTTGGCTTGGACCCTGCTGGGCGCCCTCTGAGTGCCTTGTGCATTTTCCCCTACTGCCCCGATGCAATCACGTTTAGTTCCTTAAGCACAGAGAATGCCTTGCCAGTGCTGAGACTATATCCTTCCTTTTATACACTCAGTGGTCAGCACAGGGCCAGGCATGGAGACCATCTCAAAACGTGTGTGTTGAACTCAAATGAAATGAGGGGCAAACAGCTTTTGAACTATCTGGCAAATCTGTTTTCAGCAAAGGATTATAGAAGCTTAAATGGATTTAGGTAAATGTATATATGTCATGTCTCTATGGGATCCCCATACTTTGCAGAAGCTTCTGAAAGGAACTCTTTTATGTCTATAAGCGTAATGGCTGTGCCTATCAAAGAAAAAGCATTAAAGACAACGGAGGTGGTAGCAATGGCATCGGTGTATACTGCCTCCTTTTCACAAGTTTGTTATTCTCAGGAAATGTAGCACGACATCAGTGTGAGTTTCATGTTTCCTTGTAATTTTATTGGACATAATGACACCACAACTAATAAACCTGCCATATAGTGACAAAATATCACTAAGCAAAATTTGATCTTCATAAATGTAGGGAAAGTGCTCTTCTTTTGGTATGACTGGTTTTCTTATAAAACAAGTAAATGGTCAAAAGGAAGAATAATGCCTTGAGAGGATGTTTCCAAATGGATAAAAGAGACCTGCTATTTATTTGTAGTCTGTAAACACAATAATTCTTGGGGGATGAACGGGTAATGCTTTTACCTGGCACCTCATAAGATTCTGAATTCAGGATTTTGTCATTTTTTATGGCTTTGCAGCGCCTTGCGATTTTAGTGTGGTTTAATTTTGGATTATTCTTCTGCAGCAAAAGTGAAAGGTATCAGAGCCAATTTCTGGCTGAAAGCTGCCCCTTTGTCACCTCTCCCTGGGGACTCGGCTTGGGAAAAACGCTTCCCTTCTTTGTGTTCATTTTCAACCCAATAGAATGTAAGACCCTGAGGATCTGGTTTCATTATAATTTTCTTGAAATAATGACCATGTAATGACCAAATATCACAGTAAAAGTCTGATCTTCATAAATATATAAATTCGCATTTCATCCCAATAGGATGTAAGATCCATTGTCAACATCAATGTATCTTTTTAAAAAATTTTATTTATTTATTTTTGGCTATGTTGGGTCTTCGTTGCTGGGCCTGGGCTTTCTCTAGTTGTGGCGAGCGGGGGCTACTCTTCGTTGCGGTGAGTGGGCTTCTCATTGCAGTGGCTTCTCTTGTTGTGGAGCACGGGCTCTAGGTGCGTGGGCTTCAGTAGTTGTGGCTCACGGGCTCAGTAGTTGTGGCTTGCAGGCTCTAGAGCGCAGGCCCAGTAGTTGTGGCGCACGGGCTTAGTTGCTCCGCGGCATGTGGGATCTTCCCGGGCCAGGGCTCGCACCCGTGACCCCTGCACTGGCAGGCGGATTCTTAACCACTGCACCACCAGGGAAGCCCAACATCAATGTATGTTAAACACTGACTATGGTGCCTGCTACAGTGTAGGTGATCAAAAAATATTTGTTGAAATATTTTTCAGTGGAACCCCTGTGGGCCTGGAGCTTCTCCCCAGTAAGACATACATCTGTGCAGTTTGAATTTCCAGGGCATTTAAAATATCAGTTCTGGGCTTCCCTGGTGGCGCAGTGGTTGAGAGTCCGCCTGCCAATGCAGGGGACACGGGTTCGTGCCCCGGTCCGGGAGGATCCCACATGCCGCGGAGCGGCTGGGCCCGTGAGCCATGGCCAATGAGCCTGTGCTCCGCAACGGGAGAGGCCACAGCAGTGAGAGGCCCACACACGGCCAAAAAAAAAAAAAAAAAAAAAAAAAAAATATCAGTTCTACTCCCAAGGTTTAACCTAAAGAAATACTGGCCATCGGTCAGGTGAGGGGTATATGTGTGAAGCACAGATCTCCTTTTGGCCCCTGAAATCACTGACAGAATCAGCTTTATCCATTGCTATAAGAAATTACTGGTGGACTGCTCTGTAATAGGTTCAGAAACTCTGTGTGTGTGTGTGTGTGTGTGTGTGTATGTGTGTGTACCTGATGAAGATGTTTTGGGAAAAGATATTTTTAATCCTCTTTCTGATCTCACGTATGCTTCATTCCACAGTACTCCCCTTTCTTTTCCCGAGGCCACTAAGCCTTATCCAAGACAAGAGCCTCAAGTCGGGTCGTAGACCCACAAGGTGAAGGGTGTTTCCCTTTCAAATGGTGCAGGCTGGGGTGCAGCAAGCATGAGACTGATCTCGGGGAGATAGCAGTGAGCAGTGGCTTGAAGCGAGATCTTAGTTCCCTGCCCAGGAATTGAACCTAGATAGCCTGAGTGAAAACCAGGAATCCTAGCTGCTAGTCTACCAGGGGCTAGAGGCTGGAGGCAAAGTTGCCCTGGCTCTTGCCCTGTTTGAAAAATGAATTTCTCAAGGAGGCAAAAACTGCAAAAGCAGAATCAGCGTTTATTATCAGAGACACAGCACAACATGTGGGAGAGCACACAGAGAAACTATTTAAGACAGAAGCAAGGCAGAAATACACACCCGGAGAGAAAGGGTGTGGGTGTCCTCCTTAATGAGGAGAAGCGCAGTAAAGAGGTGGTTGAATCATTTATATAGGGCAGTTCTTCCGGCTTTGTGTTTACCTTTGGCCGATTATCTTTTCTCTTTTCCCACACCTGACCTGTCCTAGGGTCCTTCCCTGATACACGTGCGCATCTTTTTGCCAAGATGGATTCCAGCGTGCAGTGGGGTAACGCCCCCTCCCTTTTTGACTCCCGAGGAGCCGGTCTGCGCATTTGCAGTTGGGGAGATCTCCTTGACCTCAGGAGGGGTCATCTTACCGCTTTACTCCAGCAGAGCTCAGCTCCCGCCATTAACTTGGTCCTTGGGGTGTCTGGGAAAACAAAGCTCCAGTTTATTCCACTTGACAAACTCCAGCTGTCCAGTCCGGGGGCCCATCTGCCTGCTACTTCAGGACTCCCAAGAAGCCTTTCCCATTTATTCTTTTTGGTTGGGAGGTGGGGTACACAGTGGGTGGATTCCAGGCCTCTTTCCCAGTTTTTAAGACCCAGTTCGGACAGCCGTGGTAAGGGAATGAGTTTGGAGGGTATTCAGAAGCTGCGGCACTCTGGTTTTGAGATCAAAACACTTTAGACCTTCCTCAGTCCACAGCATGATGGTTATTGAAGAAGATGCAGTGAGCCTGCATTGTGGTTCTGGATTCAGTAATCCCTTTTGAGCCATGTATTTACATTTTTCTTGGATCGTTCAGGAAGTAGGATGGGTGTAATACTCAAAGGAGAGGCTGCAGTTGAGAAATCTAGGCTTAAAGACCACTGTTTGCTGGGTCATGCTCCCGGGTACCGAAAGCTTGGTCTCCCCGTCTCACTGCGGGCTGTGGGCCACAAGCTCGAGTTCCAGGCTCCTGGAGCTGGCTTGCTGGATGATGGGCCACTCACGCTCAGCCCGTTTCAGCCACGTCGATGGGATGATAACACTGACCCCTCAGAGTTGCGTCGAAACTTAAAAAAAGACCAAGCGTGAGGAACGCATCACAGTCTTGTGACGTGGTGTCATCCTAAAGGCCATCACTGCACTTTCCTTTCCTCCAGATGTGAGGGTTAAGCCCTTGAAAAATTGAAGTCCCTTTTTGCTGCTGCTGGTTTTCTTCTTTGTTGGAGCTGGAGGGAGGCTTTGCACCAAATCTGTAGGGCGCTTTCAGCGAGGTCTGCGAGACGTTCGTTTGTGCCATGGCCTCATCGCTCCGTCTCTTTTCTGCCTCTGTCTTTGTTTGCCCTTTGCTCTTTCTTCTGATTTATGCCATCCGGCTGCAGGATAGGAACTTTGATGGAAGCAGCTTTAAATTCTTTTGGGGAAAAGTTATGAGATGAAGAACCAACCAAATAAATATGTCTGCACCAACTCCCCTTCCTTCTCCTTTGAGTTTAGAGGAAGGATGGAGAACAAAGCTGATCCACAGTGGGGCACTCAGTTTGGCCGCCGTTCCTTCCTGCACAATGACAGTCCACGTGTGAACACCAACCTCTTTCAAAGAGACCATATCTGGGGGAGAGGGTGAATTTTGTTACCTCCTTGGCTGAAACAACCAATAATTCTTAGCTGATACCATTTAGAATGAACAGTTTTGTTAACAGGAAGAATGCAAAGAACCTTTATTTGTGTCAAAATTGGCCCTTTGTAATAAACTTTATGTCAGGTTTTTCCATATGATATCAGGGAGTGTTAACTAATCGAAGTATTTTGTTGCTTCAAGACAAGATGTTTTTTTTTTTTTTTTTTTTTTTTTTTTTTGCGGTACGCGGGCCTCTCACTGCTGGGCGCAGCGGCCACGGCTCACGGGCCCAGCCGCTCCGCGGCACGTGGGATCCTCCCGGACCGGGGCGCGAACCCGGTTCCCCTGCATCGGCAGGCGGACGCGCAACCACTGCGCCACCAGGGAAGCCCGAGATGTATTTTCTTATCATCCTTTAGAGTGCTCTTGTTTGGGACAAAGTTCTGGGTTATCTCCAGAAATGAGACATAGAGACAGGGCCCCATAGAACTAAATTTAATATTTCAAGTATTGTTACTATTTTATTACAATTTTGTTTACATTTATGTGACATTGGATGATAGATTGCTTTTGTAAAAATGTGATTTCATTGTTGAAAAATCAAATTGTCTTAATAATAATTCACTGCATGGATAATTTTGTTGGCTGACATCTGTTGTCCCAGTTGAAAGCCTGCTCATGTAAGTGGATTATCTGTAAACAAGGTTCAATTTATTGATAGGTCTATAGCGAATTATTGGTCAGCCTGAGACTCAGACCATATTCTTGTCCCCTGATCAATGCTAAGTTTAAGTGTCGGGGAGTATAAGTAGCTCCTGTGTTTATTTTCTGTTAACTCCTATGCCTAAAATACACAAGAAGTTAACATATACATACCATTCCCAAGTATTTCAGAGTTTTTGAACTTTTACTGTATTAAGATGACAGTATAAATTCATCTCACAGTTGTGATTCACTCTTCGTTTTGGTTATGTGAATTTATTCTATAGAGCTCATAAGACCTGTTTGGCAAAAAAATGTCCCTAGTGTTTATAGTGATGTGCTGATGAATGTGTTTGAGATGTAATTAAATAGAATTTATTTTCTTTTTTCAGTTCTATCCGGAGGTCCATTGCCTCAAGGGCATGAATTTGAGCTGTATGAAGTCAGATTTCACTGGGGAAGAGAAAACCAGCGTGGTTCTGAGCACACAGTTAATTTCAAAGCTTTTCCCATGGAGGTAAGAAGAACAAATCAGCTTGTAAAACTTATGTTGTTCATGTAAAGTATTCAGCGATTTACTGAAAATGGTTTAGTTTAAAAGTAGATGTGTAGCTCTTGAATGTAATCAATTTATATTAAATTAAAAAGGTGCTCCATGAAATATAAGCTTGGGGCAGCAAATGAGGCTTCCCATCAGGCTTAGTGGGCTTGGAGAATGCGCATGGGCTGTTGGTTATAAAGGCAATCTATGCTATTAAGTTTCATCTTAGTATTATTACTGTTGTAAAAATTCTGCTGCCTCTGCAAATTCAGGAGGTCACTTTTGTGGATGCTATGAATAGATGATAAGCTGAAAACAACTAACTTTTGGAGAAACCTCAACAGTAATTAAAAGTCTGGTTTAACTCTGGTTAAAATTGGTAAAGTTGGTTTTATTCGCCTCAAGCAGTTAGAGGGCGAGAGAGAGAGAGAGAGAGAGAGAGAGAGAGAGAGAGAGAGAAAGAGTTTTAGAGAGTCATTCTTTTGTCTGAAGAATTCTCTCCCCTACTTATCTTCTTAGCCAACTCCAGCTCTTTCTTCAGTATCTAGCTGGAGTATCACTTCTTCCATGGGACTTTTTCTGAGTTCCTTCCCTAAGCAGAATTAATTTCTTCCTCTTCTGTGCTCCCAGTGTCCTTGATGGGTTGCTGCTGTGACATTGATCTCATGCATTATAACCTTTAGTGTTTAAAGAGTCCTTCTCACTGAGTGTGGGCTCCTGTTATGGACTGAAATGTTTGTGATCCCTGCCCCCCCAATCAAATTCATATGTTGAAACTCTACCCCCTGATGTGATGGTATTAGGAGGTGGAGCCTTTGGGAGGTGATTAGGATTAGAAGAAGTCATGAAGGTGGGACCCTCATGAGTGGAATTAGTGCCCTGTTAAGAGTCCAGAGAGAGTTTGCTTCTCCCTACTTTTTGCCGGATAAGGACACAGGAAGACCGCCATCTCCAAGCCAGGAAGTGTGCCCTCACCAGACACCAGATCTGTCGGCACCTTGATCTTGGACTTCCCAGCCTCCAGAAGTGGGAGAAATAAATTCTGTTGTTTAAGCCTCCAGTCTGTGATAATTTGTTATTGCAGCCCGAGCTAAGACAGCTCCTGAAGAAAAAGTCTCCCTTTCACTCTCCGTGTTACTTCCAACATTTAGTGCAGAGCCGGGTACATCAGAGACAGCCCACATTGGTGAAATTGACAGGGTGTCTCTGTTGTTCATATTTATTTCTATAAGGACTGCAGTTCTCCCCTGGGAAATAGCCCATCAGTGTCAAGTAATAATACATTTCAGGGGCTGCCGAAATACCAGTCTTCCTTATCTGTCTTTCCCAACTGCACATACTTAAGTATGGAATTGCTCCTGGCCAGATACCACGTCCATACCTGCCTCATTGCCTGGAAGTCACTACTGTTTAACTTATATAAATGATATATGTGCCTTAAAGAATGAAGTTAGAGAAAGTATTTCTCAATGTTACATTAATAATCATTAAAAAATTTCTTTTGAAAGCCCAAAATATCCCTTTCATTAAAAAAACTCAGGTCTTAAAAGTGAAATATTAGGACTTCCCTGGTGGCACAGTGGTTAAGAATCCGCCTGTCAATGCAGGGGACACAGGTTCAAGCCCTGGTCCGGGAAGATCTCACATGCCGCGGAGCAACTAAGCCCCTGTGCCACAGCTACTGAGCCTGCGCTCTAGAGCCCGCGAGCCACAACTACTGAGCCTGTGTGCCACAGCTACTGAAGCCCACGCACCTAGAACCCATGCTCTGCAACAAAGAGAAGCCACTGCAATGAGAAGCCTGCGCACCTCAACGAAGAGTAGCCCCTGCTCGACACAACTAGAGAAAGCCCGCGCATAGCAACAAAGATCCAACGCAGCCAAAAAAAAAAAAAAAAAAAAAAAAAAAGTGAAATATTACATGTTTTGAGGATGGAGGGAAAAACAGTTGCAGTGTGTTGAATAATATATGTGATATGTGATGCCGAGGACAGTAAGAGGAGACAGCTTCTTTAAGGCCTTGATGGGCAATGTTGGGTTTTCAAATGTTACCTTTCTAGGGGCTTTTTTCTCAGTTCCCACAGACATCCTATCACTTCTAGTGCCTTGAAACAATTCAGCCCGGTCTCTGTGTCACCTCTGGCTGCTGCCCTGTCCTCACCCAATGTGAAAGGGAAGAGTTCACACCAGAACATATCAAAGAGGAGGGAGGACACAAGACAATCCCAAGTAATTAAACCTGCGGGGTAGTGGAGGGCCGAGGAGGGGCAGGAAAACACTGGGCTGTCAGGGCCTCGGCCCTGCCCTCTTCTTTGGGTTTGAAAAGCTTTTTCATCTCAACCAGCCTTCAAAGATACAGTCTCATAATAAAAAATTTTGGGAGAGATGGGAGTCCTTGGGTAGGCGCCAGCTTCTGGAGGGGATTCAGTGACTTTGCCTGTGACACACAGAATTTACAGCCTTGGGAAGTGTCGTGAGATTAGTTGGTGATGTGTGCTCTTCGCCCCACAGTCGAATAGAATTTTGGACCCAACGTGCAGACTGGTCCTGCTACTTGGTGAAGTTTTAACTGCCCTGGTCCATTAAGCACAGGTAATGGTTTGTGTTGAGTGGAGATTAAATTCTGGTGGTGAGGCTTTGTTTCTGCAGAAGTATTTATACTTATGATGATGGAATTTCTGACTAATTTTTCCAAAATAGGTGATGAATAATACTTGAATTCTTTGTTATCCCAGATTATCTCTGATCCAGTCCTAGAGAAAATACTTCTGTCAGTCATCTTACGTTCGTTTAGTGCTGGATCCTGTGGAGTGCCTCAGTCTTTTGGGTGCACAGAGTTTGAGGGACAGAGCTGTGAGTCAGGTGCTTTCTGTTTTGTTTTAATGGAGGCTGTGAAGAGTGAGCTGGGTTTTAAGGCGGAGAGGGCTGAGCTGGTGTAGGAGAGGAGAGAGGGATTCCACGTAGAATAGTCCGGGAGGGAATGAGATACCTAATGTGGGGATAAGTAGGTAACTTCCCACCATCCCCCTGTTCTGTACTGCCATCAGGGCCGCTTGGAACCCAAGGACATAGCCAACAGGACGGTGGAGAGTGAGGGCACTGTTTACCTGGTATGTGATTTTAAAAAATAATTCTTTAGGACAGTTTTCATATCGTATTTACATTTTAAGACTAACTTTAATCTCCAAAAGACACATCAATACGTATTTCCTTTTTGCTGATTTCACTTAAACTTAAATGGATGGTTTATTCAGCAACCATCTGTAAGCAAATAATTACCTTGTCTGTTACATATAACGTGGGAGTGCCTTTTAACAGAAGCTCATCAAGCTCCCCTCTGGACTTTCTAAAATTATAAATACAATACTTTTTAAAATTATAAAAAGCAATCCTGAATATATTTTTGATGCCACAAGTAGTCAGCACCCACATCACTTGAAAAATTAACACAGTTTGTGACATTAAACAATTTATTTATTTTAAAAAAGATTTATTTATTTAATTAATTTTTCTGGCTGCGTCGGTCTTAGTTGTGGCACACGGGATCTTCATGGTGGCACGTGGAATCTTTTGTTGTGGCGTGTGGGCTCCTCTCTAGTTGTGGCACGTGGAGTCCAGAGCACGTGGGCTCTGTAGTTTGTGGCACGCAGGCTCTAGTTGAGGCACGTGAGCTCAGGAGTTGTGGCGTGTGGGCTTAGTTGCCCCGCGGCATATGGGATCTTAGTTCTCTGACCAGGGAGCGAACCTGCGTCCCCTGCATTGTAAGGTGGATTCTTTACCACTGGACCACCAGGGAAGTCCCTAAACAATTTAAACTGCAGCTCTTGTACTCAGCAAAATAGATAAAGCATGTCCTTTCTGCTTTTCCTTCTTGACCTTTGTAGTTTTCAGAAACACACATGCTTCCACAGCTACCTGACATTTTTCGCCATGCTCTCATCTTGTAACCGAATTCTATTATGAATACTCCAGGTTTCTGCTTAAATGACAGCACCTTAACAAGAGAAAAGAGAATTGTGCTGCATTTTTCTTCCTGTTACCTGAAAACATAATGGGTTTGCATGTGTTAACTATATTCTTACAGATGTCTGGGTGATGTCTACCAGCTGGAATTCTTAATGTGTGGGTATTTTGCATCGAGATATTTAATCAAGACAGCAAACGTGGGCTTCCGTGGTGGCGCAGTGGTTGAGAGTCCGCCTGCCGATGCAGGGGACACGGGTTCGTGCCCTGGTCCGGGAAGATCCCACATGCCGCGGAGTGGCTAGGCCAGTGAGCCATGACCGCTGAGCCTGCGTGTCCGGAGCCTGTGCTCCGCAATTGGAGAGGCCACGACAGTGAGAGACCCGTGTACCGCAAAAAAAAAAAAAAAAAAAAAAAAAGAGAAAAAGACAACAAATGTGAGTAGAAGGTTGTTGATTTAAAACAAGGATGGGATCCAATCAAATTAATTCCTGTATGTTTGTCCTTCTGGCGGTTGTGGTAGCTGCATGTTTTCTTTGGACGGCATTAGCTGTCTTAGCTCTTGAACTACAACTTTAATGCTGTATGAATTTTGTGATTTCGCTAATAGCAGTATCCTTTCTGCATCCACCATATCACTAGAATTATTTTTTCTATTCATGTTAATTTTGTTACAAATCTAATTAATGGAGGAACTTCCAGGTATTTAGGTTCAAATTCAACTTTCAGGCTATGTATTGTGTTTTCGTCATTTTGTATGTGGAGACTGTCATGTTCTTTGCTACTTCAAGGTAGCCTAACTGTATAACTCCTGGTAAATTATGATTAATCTTTGCACATGAATCGCTACTTTCATACTGCTATGGGAAAGTACATCCCAGTCATTTAGATTTTATGCTGGAGCAGCAAAATTAAAAAAAAAAAATTGGGGGTTAGGGAGACCAACAGAGTGGCCAAGTTTTATTTCTTTCAAGTAACATTATAACTCTCTGCCGTCCCTATCAGTTTGTAAAGAGAAGATCTCTAATTTAATAGCTAAATGTAGGAAGAATATGGTCTCAGAATAAACACAGGCCTATACATTTTTTAAAAATTTCTTTATTTTTAATTAATTAATTTATTTTTGGCTGCGTTGGGTCTTCATTGCTGCGTGTGGGCTTTTCTCTAGGTGTGGTGAGTGGGGGCTACTCTTCGTTGCGGTGCGCAGGCTTCTCATTGTGGTGGCTTCTCTTGTTGCAGAGCACGGGTTCTAGGCTCATGGGATTCAGTAGTTGTGGCACGCGGGCTCAGTAGTTGTGGCACACAGGCTTAGTTGCTCCGCGGCATGTGGGATCTTCCCGGACCAGGGCTCGAACCCGTATCCCCTGCATCGGCAGGCGGATTCTTAACCACTGCGCCACCGGGGAAGTCCCTAGGCTTATGCATTGAATAGATTGAGCTTTTAACAAACTCCCTACATTATTTCTGTTTGTCTCATTTCACTCCAGATGAAAGATAGTTTTATTAGGATGGGCGCTGACCCTGCCCACAGACCAGCTGGAGGTCGTGTATGGCAGGTTTGACTTTCTTGCCCTTTGGGCCTAAAAGTTTACAATTTGAGAGTGAATTATCAAGACGGAGCACAGCATATTGTAGGGCAGACTCTTATCTTTATTTACATTGTATGTGAAGAGCAGGTCTTGCTCTGTGTACTCTGAAGGGCTCGGTGATAATTGAGCCACATACCAGCTGTTTATGGGAAGCTGAGTGCATTAGATAGAGTTCCCCTGTGCAGAGCAGGAGTCTTTAATTGTGAAGAGTCCAGATCTTGGTTGCAAAATAGGCCAACAAAACATTATGAAGAATGTATCTCATAATAAAGTGCCAATCCTGAATATTATACCTTACCCCCCCACCCCCAATGTCCTGGGTTTCCAGATATCCTGCATTTCTTCTTTTCTTTTCAGGGAGATAGTAGTGTCTGCTATTTAAGTGTTCTTTTAGTGAGAAAGACCTGGCTTTTGGGCTGCTGCCCCTCCAAGTGATTTGCATATTCATTTGACAGAAAGATATTTATTTTTATTTATTAGTTTTACTACTCTGAGGAGATACCAGGAGGAGTTTGCCCGGTTAATAGTGAATTGATGATCTTTTCAAGTTATTTGGTTTCCACAGGCATCCCAAGTTGAGCTTCGAGTTTGTGAACCTCTTCCAAAACAGAGACTTCCATTGCCTTTCCAAGGAAATGTAATAGGGTGACTTCAGTGAGTTAGACTGTCATGAGGGGGCTTCCCTGGCGGTCCAGTGGTTAGGACTCCACGCTTCCACTGCAGGGGGCACGGGTTTGGTCCCTGGTCAGGGAACTAGGATCCTGCATGCCGCGCAGCACGGCAAAAAAAAAAAACCCCCAAACAAAAACATCATGAGGATTAGACATATAAGGCATATAGATAATTTGTTTGTAAAAAGAACTTTAGAGATCACCTAGAAAAGTTGTATCGAGCTAACTTTGCAAACTCCTGTTTAACCTAGGAGAAATCTGGGGCTTCAAAAAGTTAAGAGTCACAGAGCATCTTATAGGAAACCATGATGTATGGCCTGGATGAAGAAGAGTGTCTTTTGTTTAAATAAATATTCCATTTAAGAATTATCCTTTACTACTGGTCTTGTCTCTGGTGGTTTAGATGGAAGGAGACAACACCACAGTCTTTGTCCCCCTCTCCGCCGCCCCTGGGAGGGCTTTTATATCTGCATGCAGCCCCGTTTAGAGATGAGCGTGTTTTAACCTTGCTCGGAAGGGTTCTAGTGAAGCTGTGGCCTTGTGCCTGGGTCTTACAGGCTATGAAGACAAAGCTCAGATGGGCTTTGTGAGGGTACAGGGGTATGTGGTCTCGAAGGCAGAACCTTGCTGCCCCCTGAGAAGTGGGGTGGATTTAACGGACCATCTAGTTCTGCCCTCCCCCCTGCCTCCCGCCCCCCAACCCACTCTGCCGAGATGCTCCGCGAGGTCTTGGGGGGAAGTGACTGGTTCCGGAAATGACAGAGGACACATGAGACCTGTGAACTGACCTCTGCTCTGAGGGATGCTTTTTCCACCTTCCGAAGCCAATGCTTACTAGGAAAAGCAGCTCTAGTTTGAGATTTTATTTGCCACGGTAGTTATGACTTTGGATTGAGATTGCTTTAATGGGAAGAAAAGGGAAGCTTGCCATTAAGAGGAGGTAAGACGGACCCTAAAGGAAACAATTTCACATTTGAATGTTCAGCTTCTCTGGGAAGTGTTATCATTTTGACCAGAAACAGGACTCTGATTATAATGATTATTATCATTTGGGTATCCTGGAATTGCCCACAGCACTAGCAGATCGAGCCTCACCCATAAGCAGATGAAGGAATTAGATCCCTGTGCTGTGGCCCCTTCAGTGGTCGTAACTGTGGGAACTCCCTCTCCCATCTGGGTAAAGAAAAATCAAAACAAATTTTACGTTTCCTGAATTCTAATGAACACTTGTCTTTTTATTCCATAAAAATCATGGCTCCTGCTTTGATTCAGCATATTTCTTTATTTTTCATTTATTAAAATGTATTTGGAGCAGAAACCTCACAGTTTACCGAGTAGAAAACAAGTGATAGTGTTGAACGCACAGAAATGTTCTCTTAGTGGTACCACATGATATGACAGTCTGCCATTTCCTCTTAGAAACAGAATTGTATAAGACCTCTTGTATTGTATTGTATTTGTATTTGTATTGTATTGTGTTGACCTTTAAGTAGTCACTTTGAAGCTACCTTCAATTTTATATTTGTAAGGATTTCTTGTAGTACATTATTCATTGTCATTGTTTGAGGGTGTATGAGAGATTTTTTGGCAAACTAACTGAAAGAAAACATTAATATGGTAGCTGACTTTACTATGTAAGGTAAATTTGTGCAAAATGAAAAATTAGTTCCTATAAACGAATATGATATATAATGAATTTATAGGTGGTTATAGACTTGCTGCATGTAGAAAATATTTTAAATTGGGTTCTTACAGATCGAAATCCTCGAGTAAAATACATCTTCTCTTAATAGGCCTTCCAATAAAAATAGACTCTGGTTTAAATATGTAGTTCATAACCAAGTGGTCATCTTTAACTCATCTCCATCCATTCTTCCATTTGTCCATCCGTCTGTTTATCCATCCATTCATTCATTCAATCAACAGGTATTTCTTGGGAACTAGCTGTTCAGGCCGTGGGCTGAGTGATAGGCATATAGAGTTGAGGGCAATAGACAACTCATGGCATTTTTGTTACACTGGGGGAGTCCAAATGCAGTGTTCATAATTTGTCTCCTCCCCCCTTTTCTCTAAATCGATGAGTGTTTAGAAGACTTAATTGAGTGTTTCTGTGCCATGTAAAGGGCCCCATCCCCTCTATCCTGTCTATATAGTATACAAATTTCAGCTATTTAAAGCTAATTAGAGGAAGATTTTTTAAAAATTAGTTTTTATTGGAGTATAGTTGATTTACAATGTTATGTCAGTTTTCTGCTGTACAGCAAAGTGAATCAGCTATACATATACATATATCCACTCTTTTTTAGATTCTATTCCCATATAGGTCATTACAGAGTGTTGAGTAAAGTTCCCTGTGCTGTACGGTAGGTTCTTATTAGTTATCTATTTTATATATAGTAGTGTGTCTATGTCAATCCCAATCTCTCAATTTATCCCCCTCCCCTCCTCTTCCCCCTTGGTAACCATAAGTTTGTTTTCTACATCTGTGACTCTGTTTTGTAAATAGGTTCATTTGTACCATTTTTTTTAGATTCCACATATAAGCGATATCATATAATATTTGTCTTTGTCTGACTTACTTCACTCAGTATGCCAATCTCTAGGTCCATCCATGTTGCTGCAAATGGCATTCTTTCCTTCTTTTTTATGGCTAAGTAATATTCCATTGTATATATGTACCACGTCTTCTTTATCCATTCATCTATTGATGGACATTTGGGTTGCTTCCATGTCCTGGCTATTGTAAATCGTGCTGCAGTGAACACTGGGGTGCATGTATCCTTTTGAATTATGGTTTTCTCTGGATATATCTAGAGGAAGACTTCTGAAAACATTTATTAGAAAGCCAATATGTTATTTGAGATATAAATTATTGTCAGCTAAATGAAATATTTATCAACTAGTTTGCAAAAGGCACTGTGCTGGGTACAACCCTGTTATAGGTGGTTGTAAGTTAGAGTAACTAGGATAACCTAAGAACATTAGGATTGGTGAGAGACAGGATAGGAGAGTGTTGATGGTGGGGAAGAGTCGGGAAAGATCTAGGTTCTGGGAAGCAGCTGGAGAACATGGCACCAGTACTGCTGCCTTGATTAACAGTGGAACCTTGTGGGAGGGAGTCAGGATGGTGTAGCTGGAAAGAGTTTGGGCTTGGACGTCAGAAAACCAGGATTGAAATCCAAGCTCTGCAACATTGGGCAAGCTAGTAAACCTCTTCCAGCCTCGATGTTTCTGTCTATAAAAGGGCCTTGAAACTAGCTCAGAGGCTGGCAAAGAGTAAACCCTTCAGTATGTACTTCCTGTTATTAGGAAGAGATGGGGGACGTCATTGTGGTTGTGATGATAAAAATCTAGTGAAAATATCGTGAGGGGGAAACCAAAAGCGTTTTTTGTTCATACAGGTAAGAAATGCAGAGACTATGAATGGAGAAAAAAGGTGTTTTTTCTTTTTTTAAACCCCTACTCCCCGAATACATTATCTTCTACAACTCTAGTCAGTATGTCATTTCCTGGTCATTTTTCCTGACACATCTCTTTATGATTGCTATGTGTGCATATGCAGTAGAATTTATATTATCAGCTTATTTTGTAGTGAAAATCAAGTAAATTTTTCCTGTGTAAACAGTGTGATTAAACTTCTAATTGAATACAAGGATGTTAAGAGATTTTTAGCTTCATAAGATCTTAACCAGTATAAAAACTGCATACGTTTTTCTGGTTGTTTTTCTTTTTTCTTTTTCTTTTTGGATTTAAGAATGATAGGTTAAAATGGCACAGTGAAGTTATTAGTAAGATAATTTTGCCCTGGCCACTGCTTTGCTGTGCTTGAATACATTTTTCCTTTCAGCTTCTTAAGGCTACACACAACAAAAACTCACTGTGGAATCCTAGAGCAAAGTAGCATGAAGCCTATGGGAAACTGGACTTTTTGGTGCCATGGTCCCCTAGGAGGCAGCCTGCTCTGGTGACATAGAATATCAGTCAGGGAGGGCTACACTCTGACTCCAGTTCACCATGGTGCTTGCTGTTGGAGTTCTGTGTGGTTGTTCAACCTCAATTCCTTCATTGGTGCATAAGGATAATACAATTGTTCCCACCCTTGTGAAACTTAGGGAGAGGCTGTAAAAATTAATGGTATACCGTTGGAAGCACCATTCACTGAATATGGTGGTGGAAAATAGTGTTATTAATTACAGAATCTGGTATTAAAGTGTTTCCTAAAAGCATTTTAAGGGCATAATTAGTGTTGGATGCAAATGTTGTAACATGGGACAGTACAGTTGTTTTGTTTTTTTTTAAGAAGC
The DNA here is from genome assembly GCF_002837175.3 of Physeter macrocephalus. Classification (NCBI taxonomy): domain Eukaryota; kingdom Metazoa; phylum Chordata; class Mammalia; order Artiodactyla; family Physeteridae; genus Physeter; species Physeter macrocephalus. The sequence goes on from NC_041228.1 coordinate 73,730,724, forward strand.
CTTGAAATGAGTAGAAACGAAGAAATCCAGATTTTAAACTGTTGACTATAAACATTACAAACATTAAGTATAAAAGAAAGACATTTGTAATGATAAGACCTGATAAATGAAAGATGGACTTCTTTTTTTTCTCACTTCATGCAGCGGTCCCCAACCTTTTCGTCACCAGGGACAGGTTTCGTGGAAGACAGTTTTTCCACGGATGACGGTGGCAGGGTGGGGGGATGGTTTCAGGATGATTCAAGGGCATTACACTTATTGAGCACTTTATTTCTATGATTATTACGTTGTACTATTTAATGAAATAACTATACAACTCACCATAATGCTGACAGGAGGCAGAGCTCAGGCAGTAACGCGAGTGATGGGGAGCGGCTGTAAATACAGATGAAGCTTCGCTCGCTCGCCCGCCGCTCACCTCCTGCTGTGCAGCCCGGTTCCTAACAGGCCACGGACCGGTACCGGTCCGTGGCCTGGGGGTTGGGGACCCCTGAATTAATGTTTTCACTTGGGCACCCTAGGGCAAGTGCATTCTCTAAACGTGGCTCAATGAATCACTTAGCGCTCTGGATGAGAGAGTTTACTCAGTGGAAACCAATTTATTTGGCTTCAGAGTTCATGTAGTTCCCATGAATATTCCTTGGTGGGTCTATAAATTGGTGAGTTCTCCGGGGAGATCCCATACGGAGATTGCTTCTCCCCAGCCTGAGCTCTGAGCAAATAGGAAATAGACATTGTTAGAGTCATCAGATAATGGAGAACAAAGCATCACCTTTATTATGGATGAAGGACACTGGAGACATAGCTTAGTATGAGGGAGTCAACCTGCTCAGTTATAGGCAGTGGGTGGAGGGAGGCGAGATAGGAGGGAAGGAAGGGAGGTGAGGAGGTGGGGGGTGGTGAGAGGTTCCAGGTTGGGTTTATTAGCCTGCTCTCTAAGCCTAGCTCGAATTTCAAAAGAGGAGTAAAGAGGAGGGTGGAGTTGGTTGAAGGAGTGGAAAGGAAGGCTAGCTTTCTTTAGGGAAAATCCCTCTTTATGGGAACAAGGAACAGAGAAGAGGTATTTCCTGTTACTAAGACTACCTCTTCAGAATTCTCCCAAGCACCCTTTAAAGTTCAGTGGCGCTGGACTCTAGCACAAGACCAACCGCATCTGGGCATCAGTGAAGGAAGCCCTGTTTCCTTTTACTGCAGGTTTGTCCCTTTTAACCACCTGGGACCACATCCCTTTCTGCCTGCAGCTCCACTGTACCTAACATAGTCGCACAGTTTTCCACTTTCTAGAAGGAGCTGGGGCTTGGAGTGAGCCAGGATTTTGAAGCATGTGTAGGATTTAATTTTTTTCTTTCTGATTCACTTGGGTGGGTTTTTGCGCAGTTCACCATCTCAGCTGTTGTTTAAACCCAAGATACAACTGAGGGCAGTTTATGGATGTTTCTCTTTTCAAAACTTGTGACCCAGGCCCAGGGCTGAAATCATTAATCCTGTTCCGAATTTGGGTTGTTCGGCTCTGGAAATATTTTACAATAATTTTTAAACACAAATATCACTTACTCACCTTGTGATGGAGAACAAATATTACAGATTTTTATCAGTGGGCATTGTTCCTAATTAGCTTATCAGCCCTGACATGCTTTAACTGTGTTCCCAATCTTGCTGTTTTCTAACTGATCTAGAGCTCGACTGTGTTTGGTCAGTGGCTTGGGTCCTAGTGGGATAAAGGCTGTAGTGATGCCTGCTACCTTTTCCTCAGCGGAGCTCAGTGGGCTATTTTGTAGCTCTTGAGCAAGTGAGAAGAAAGACATTACCAAGTTTTGAGTCTGTTAGGAAGGCCAGATGGTGGAGTGATATATACCATTCAGTTAGCAAACATTGGTTAAGTGTCTGTATTTATGGCCAAACTCTGTGAGAAATATAAAAGGTAAGAAGACAGCATTTGTTTTTTTTTGTTTTTGTTTTTGTTTTTTTTTTGCGTTATGCGGGCCTCTCACTGTTGTGGCCTCTCCCGTTGCGGAGCACAGGCTCCGGACGCGCAGGCTCCGCGGCATGTGGGATCTTCCCGGACCGGGGCACGAACCCGTGTCCCCTGCATCGGCAGGCGGGCCCTCAACCACTGCGCCACCAGGGAAGCCCCTGTTGTTGTTTTATATTTTAATTTTACTGGAGTATAGTTGATTTACAATGTAGTGATTCAGTTATACATATATCAGTACATGTAGTCATTCTTTTTTAGATTCTTTTCTCCTATAGGTTATCACAGAATACTGGGTAGAGTTCCCTGTGCTGTATAGTAGGTCCAGGTTGGTTACCTACCTTATATATAGCAGTGTATGTGTGTTATCCCAAGCTCCAGATTTCTCCCTCCTGCCCAGGCTTCCCCTTTGATAACCATAAGTTTGTTTTCAATATCTGTAAGTCTGTTTCTGCTTTGTAAATAAGTTCATTTGTATCTTTTTTTAAAATTAAATTCCACGTATGAGTGATATCCTGTATTTGTCTTTGTCTGACTTCACTTAGTATGATCATCTCTAGGTCCATCCATGTTGCTGCAAATGGCATTATTTCATTCTTTCTTATGGCCTAGTAGTATTCCATTGTATATATGTACCACGTCATCTTTATCCATTCCTCCATCGGTGGACATTTAGGTTGCTTCCATGTCTTGGCTGTTGTAAATAGTGCTGCAGTGAACATTGGGGTGCAGGTATCCTTTTGGAGTATGGTTTTCTCCAGATATATGTCCTGGTGTGAGATTGCTGGATCATGTGGTAACTGTAGTTTTAGTTTTTTAAGGAACCTCCGTACTGTTCTCCATAGTGGCTGTATCAATTTACATTCCCACCAGAAGTGTAAGAGGGTTCCCTTTTCTCCACACCCTCTCCAGCATTTACTGTTTATAGACTTTTTAAAAAAATTGGAGTATACTTGCTTTACAGTGTGTCAGTTTCTGCTGTGCAACAAAGTGAATCAGCTTTATGTATACAGATATCCCCTCCCTCTTGGGCCTCCCCCCCACCCAGACCCCATCCATCTCGGTCATCACAGAGCACTGAACTGAGCTCCCTGTGCTGTACAGCAGGTTCCCACTAGCTATCTGTTTTACACGTGGCAGTGCACATACGTCAATCCTAATCTCCCAGTTCATCGCACCCCACCCCCCGTGTCCACACATCTGTTCCCTGTGTCTCTATTCCTGCCCTGCAAATAGGTTCATCCATACCATTTTTCTAGATTCCACATACATGCGTCAATGTGCGATATCCACTGCGCCACCAGGGAAGCCCTGTTTTTCTCTTTCTGACTTACTTCACTCAGGATGACAGACTCGAGGTCCATCCATATCTCTACACATGACCCACTCTCATTCCTTTTTTTTTTTTTTTGCGGTACGCGGGCCTCTCACTGTTGGGGCCCTCCCCGTTGAGGAGCACAG
>NC_041228.1:73734444-73748024 GCF_002837175.3 Physeter macrocephalus
ACCCGTGTCCCCTGCATCGGCAGGCGGACTCTCAACCACTGCGCCACCAGGGAAGCCCTCATTCCTTTTTTGATGCTGGCCATTCTGACCGGGGTGAGATGATAACCTCATTGCAGTTTTGACTTGCATTTCTCTGTTAATTAGTGACGTTGAGCATTTTTTCATGTGCTTTTTGGCTATTTGTATGTCTTCTTTGGAGAAATGTCTATTTAGTCTTCTGCCCATTTTTTGACTGGGTTGTTTGCTTTTTGACACAGAGCTACATCAGCTGTTTGTATATTTTGGAGATTAATCCCTTGTTGGTTGCTTTGTTTGCAAATATTTTCTCCCATCCTGTGAGTTGTCTTTTTGTTTTGTTTATGGTTCCCTTTGCTGTGCAGAAGCTTTCAAGTTTAATTAGGTCCAACTTGTCTATTTTATTTTTTTAAATACATTTTAAAATTTTTGGCTGCGTTGGGTCTTCGTTGCTGTGCATGAGCTTTCTCTAGTTGCAGCGAGCGCGGGCTACTCTTCGTTGCGGTGCGCGGGGCTTCTCATTGCGGTAGCTTCTCTTGTTGCGGAGCATGGGCTCTAGGTGCACGGGCTTCAGTAGTTATGGCATGAGGGCTCTAGAGCGCAGGCTCAGTAGTTGTGGCGCATGGACTTAGTTGCTCTGTGGCATGTGGGATCTTCCCGGACCAGGGCTCAAACCCGTGTCCCCTGCATTGGCAGGCATGTGGGATCTTCCCGGACCAGGGCTCAAACCCGTGTCCCCTGCATTGGCAGGCAGATTCTTAACTGCTGCACCACCAGGGAAGCCCTATTTTTGTTTTTATTTTCGTTATTCTAGGAGGTGGATCAAAAAAGACATTGCTGTGACTTATGTCAGAGTGTTCTGCCTATATTTTCCTAGACAGCGTTTGTTTTTAATGATTCTGTTGTCTGGTTGGAAGAGGCAGAATTAAGATAGAAACATATGAAATGATAACAATTGAAAGGTTACATGACAATGGAAAACAATTCACAACATCTGTAGGAAGCAACTCCTATGTGTTTGCTGCTGTGGTTGGTGCTGATATAGGGCAGTAAGTAAGAAATAATCTAGGTCTAGAAGAAGTTCCCATTCCCTATTAAAAATGGCTGTTATATGTGAAAATAGCTTTAAGGGATGAAATGTAAAGGAGGACATACATCATGGAATAATGGATTTCTCCTGGGCTCAGAGAAAAACTGTGGGAAGGGGTGGATATTGGAGCTGGGCTTTGATGGTTGGATAGGAGTTTGCTGGATAAGAATGACATGGATGGAAAGAGAAGAGGTGGATGTAAAGATGTAGGAGAGGACATGGGGATAGGGCTTGATGAGTGATTAGAAAAGACCAATGTGATGCTGAGAAGTGGAACGTGAGTAATTGAAATAGTGATGACACAATTAATAGGAAAAAAAGGGAGTCAGACGGTGAGAGGGACCATGCTGGGGAGAAGCTAATTAATTTGGATTAATAAGTGATACTATTTTTTTTTTTTTTTTTTTGCGGTATGCGGGCCTCTCACTGCTGTGGCCTCTCCCGTTGCGGAGCACAGGTTCCGGACGCGCAGGCTTAGCGGCCATGGCTCACGGGCCCAGCCGCTCCGCGGCATGTGGGATCCTCCCGGACCGGGGCGCGAACCCAGTTCCCCTGCATCGGCAGGCGGACTCTCAACCACTGCGCCACCAGAGAAGCCCCAGCTCTTTTTTATTCACCATTATGTTTAGAGATTCATGTGCATTGCAGTGTGTACTTTTTGTTTACTTGTTCTCATGTATGGTATTTCATTATGTGAATTTTCCATAGTATATTTTTTCATATGTTGATAGATGTTTGGATTGCATGCAGATCTGATCTGTTAGAATGGAGTTTCTCTGAATATTCTAGCCTTTTGGTGAACATATACTTAGGAGTATATCCGGGGTTACAGGATGGTCAGTTCAGTTCTAGCGGACTCTGTCAAGTAGTTCACCAAAGTGGCTGTAGTAATCCACATTCTTGCCAGTTTTTGAATCTCTTTTTAGGAACTAGCAAACGTTTTCCCAGAAGTCTTCCTCACCTCCACCCTCGAATGGAATTCCCTCACGTATCTTTGGCCAGAACTTCTGTGCACACAGGTTCCTGAAACAGTCATTTCAAGGGAAAAGACGAGGCTGGAATGGTCTTGGCTTAGTCAAGATTCACCCCATGGGGCTGAGGAGGGGTCCAGCCTTCCCACTAGCACTTGACCTGCTGCTGTGTAAATGCAGTTGGGTTTCTGTTTGCCTGGAAGAAAGGATGTTGAGGGGAAGTGAGCTGTGTCTCCTGAGAGAAGGAACATCCAGTTAAACCAGTTAGATGCCTATCTGAAAAAGTGGCTTTTTGCTCTACAAGATAACTCTTCTGGAATTATTTTGAAAATTTACCAGGCTTTTTAGTTTCAGGGTAGCTAAATATAGTAAGTGCTCAATAACTATTTTCTATAGTAATTATATGTTTCTCGCTTTAATTTACATTTTTATACGTGTATGTTTTCAGTAGGGCTGCCATTATGAATTGAGTGTCTGCCTTGGTACAGCGTTGCTAGTCCTTATGTCCTTACGTGTATCTCCATCACAATGCCTTATTGAAAATGGGCTATGAAGTGCTCATTTATAAAGCTTTCCCATTTTCCCAGAGAAACACATTTTTATTGAACTTTTATTCCTGTTAAAGGCTTAATAGCAAATTCATTAAAAATATCTAGTACTGGGCTTCCCTGGTGGCGCAGTGGTTGAGAGTCCGCCTGCCGATGCAGGGGACACTGGTTCATGGCACGGTCCGGGAAGATCCCACATGCCGCGGAGCAGCTAGGCCCGTGAGCCATGGCCGCTGAGCCTGCGCGTCCGGAGCCTGTGCTCTGCAACGGGAGAGGCCACAACAGTGAGAGGCCCGCGTACAGCAAAAACAAAAAACAAAAAACAAAAAACTAGTACTGTGTTATATAAAAGCAAAGATAATAAAACAACTGTATACCTCTATAATAATTTTAGATGCAAAATTATCTTCTGAGTTATGTTGCTTTATTTATTTAAATATTTAATTGTATTTAATTTTGGTTGTGCTGGGTCTTCGTTGCTGTGCGCGGGCTTTCTGTAGTTGCGGTGAGTGGGGGCTACTCTTCATTGTGATGCGTGGGCTTCTCACTGCGGTGGCTTCTCTTGGTTCTAGGTGCACAGGCTTCGGTAGTTATGGCACACGGGCTTCAGTAGTTGTGGCACGCAGACTTAGTTGCTCCACGGCCTGTGGGGTCTTCCTGGACCAGGGCTCAAACCCATGTCCCCTGCATTGGCAGGCGGATTCTTAACCACTGCGCCACCAGGGAAGTCCAGCTATGTTGCTTTAGAGCAAGAAAGGCTCTTGCTTTTCTGAGGGACCCATCTCAGTGAGTATATATACACATGAAAATAGAGTTTTGTTCTTTAATATATTTCATTTCTCTAAAACACATATGCTATCAGTAATTGAAACTTTTAGAAAACAATGATTTTGTTTCTATTATTTGAATTTGCATAGGGTTTTGGAGGACAGTTTTGGATGGCCAAGATGATAAAGGCTTTGAGTAGTGGAGCGTATGTACTGGTTAGACAACAGTGACCACGTGGACCAGGGGAATCAGGAGTGCTGTAAAACAGAGACTCCCCCAAGTCCTGGAGAGGCAGGCCCAGGCGTAGGCAAGATCGGGCATAAGCGAAGTCCTCATTTCCTAACTGGTGTTCCCATATCTGCCCTCTGAGCATCTAAAGCACTTCAGCATTGCTGATTATACATTTTGGATTATGTGCAATACGTAATCATCTTGTTTTAGAAATTTTTTTCCCCCTATGTTAGAATGAGCTGTACAGAATTACAGTGTATTGCTATGTAAATGTAGGTGAAGTTTCCTATCTGAATTGTGCTTTTCTGGTGCACACCCACTGATGTCTTTCCTGTTCTTAGCTGACCTTTTTTGACCTGAGCTGTTTTGGTACAAGTTCCACATCAACCAAAGAAATTGATACTTTACCTTATCACAGCATTGAAAAGAAACTTGGACTCTGTGTTTGAGGTCAATAATAAGTCAAAATCCAATTTTCTAGAATGTCCTTTGAAATAATTTGATTCATATTTGGTTCCCTAGAGCCCTGCTCCTGTGTTGGCAGGAAAGTTTTACACAAAGCTCTGGGAAGCACGGTCCCCTTTAATTAGCACTGAGAAGTGATGGTGAGTTTGCTAAAGAATGGTTCTTTGTGCAACTGTCTTGAGCAACAAGTGAGTTGGATTAATTCGTTATGATTTTAAAGTTAATAACAAAACTTGTATAAATAAGGAAGCACTTTGTGGGAAAAAGCATAGGTGGCAATCTTTACAGAACTTTTTGTCCATAAGATTAGGGCAGCCTTCCTGTGTTCTCATCTAGTTGTGTAGCCTGTCAAAGTTCACTCTTCTCACAATAATTCGAAGATGCAAGATGTTTATATTGTTGGAAAGTTTTCTGTCCCTTGCATTTTCTCATAGCCACGGAGTTAATGCAAGATTCATTTTACTGCAGTTCTCAGGGAATTGTGGGGACAGTGTTCACACTTTTGAAGGCCATCTATGTGCCAGGCACATGCCATATCTTATTTAATCATTAAAACATCCCTTAGAGGTAGATGTTATGTCTGTTTTTCAGGTGATTAATCAGGTCAAGAGGCATTAAATAAGTTGCCCAAGGTTACATTGGTAATGGCTGAGACCCAGTCCAGCTACCATTGTTTTCCCTCTACAATATGTGCCTTCTCATATTTCTAATAACATGGTCCTCATTTTTGCTCTAGATAATTGCCATTCAAAAAGTGAAAGCCTCTGAGTATGCTGTGTTCACAGACAAGTACGTTTCCAGGTACAGTGAGGATTAAAATGGATTTTCTTCAACATTTTCAGATAAATGCATTTTATTTTAAATCGTAATCTTTTGAATATTGTTATTGGATTAAAAAATATTGTTCCTGAAAATTAGGTTATTAGGCAGTGTACGAGGTATATAAAGTTGGAGGGTGAAAATTGACAGTGGTATTTCACAGAGAAATGAAATAGTTCTGAATTTTAAATACAATTAAGATTGCTTTCTATGTGTTCTTTCTACTCAAAAGAGCTTATTACTATAATTTTTATCACCAACTCACCTGAAAAAGTTAATACATAATAAGCCAAATTTGTCACACTTTCAAAGGTTATAGAAAGGCATATTCTTGTAGTGCATTGCGAGGACTGTGCCCTATGGACGGAGAGAAGCCTCTGATGAACTTGCCCAGGCGGACAGTGTGACGTAACTGCACGGTGGAGTCTTCAATGAATTTGAAAAGCCAATCTTGGAGGCATGGAGGCTAGTTAAGAGACCTGGGCCGTAATTCTAGTAATAGATCGTGCATATCTAAAGTAAGGAATTGCTCGTGGGAGGAAGCCGAGTGGATGGTAAGGAGGTAGAAAATGTCAGCACATAGTTCTTTTTTTTTTTTTTTTTTTTGATTTTGTAAAACTCTTTGTATGAATCAACTTTACATATGAATTTCTATAAATACACTTACAGAATTTCTTTTCTGTTAAAGTTGCCTATAATTTCTTCAATTTTGTAGATTTCTGAGAATGAATAGAGTGTTCTTTGCCCGGTCGTCGCTCTTATTTTTTAGTGTGAACACTAGCTTTCACTAAGGCCTTTTCAACTCCTTGGTCTGCTTCTGTTCTGAACACACCTCTAAATTAATGCTCTAGCGAGGGTTAAGCACTTTGAGCAGTGATATTAGAGCAAGCTCTCAAAGTTCTCTAATTAAAGAAATATTTAAGAATATTTTCATCACATTCACGTGGCTGTATTTCTTAGTTGTAGAAGTTGCAGGACCTAGTTCTTGGTTGTTTGTACGGGAAGAAGAGGACAGAAGAGGTTTTTGGCTTAGGAACAAAGAGGGAGACAGAGGTCTGAGGGATGGTGGAGGGACTTCAGTTTTGAAATGCTAACTATAAAATATTTCAGTAGGCTGTTTAGTAGAGGGATCTAGACTTGGGACGGAGATTTGGTTAAAGATGTTGACTTTGGAGTCACGGGCATCTAGGTGACAACTGAAGACATGGGGTCACCCAGCAAGAATATGCTTAATGAGAAGAGAAGAGGTGAGAGGATGAAGCCCCGCTGGCGCCACCCCTTGGGGGGTGTCAGGGGAAGGAAACCAGTAGAGAAGCCTGAGATGAAACTGGTATTGAGGAGGTGGAAACCCACAGAGTGTGGTGCAAGGCACGCAAGGGGAGGTGCGGTTGGAGAACAGGCGGGTCTCAGAGGCTGTAGAGCCGTCAAGTCAGCCCAAGCCAGAGCTGTGAGTTAGAAGAAGGTTCTGGTGAACTTGGGGAGAGCAGTTTCACTAAAGCGGATAATCGGATGAGATGGATTTCGGTGGATCGTGGAGGAAATGGGCAGGGAGGGAGTGTCAATGGGGAGCATAGAGAAGTTTTTGAAAAAGTCTGCTGTGAAGAGCAAGTAGCAGGAAGGATTTGAGGTCAAGGATTTGTGTTTGTTTTTTAAAGGTGAGAAAAATCTGCACATATTTAAATGTTGATGACAAGGAGCCAATTAGAGAGGGAGGCGTCTGGCCACAGAACTGGTGGAGCAAGGCCCCTCGCGGGGCAGGGAAGAACAGAGCAGACCAGGTGCTGACTCAGGCATTGCGTTGGGAGGAAGGAGGGGAGGAGGGCAGGATGTCCTGGCAGGAAGCAGAGACAGTTCCCTTGCCGGTGGTTTTGTTTTCACTTCCAGGCAGGAGACCCTGCTGTTGGAATATTAGCGATGTTTCCGAGGGGCTGCAAACTGGTCGCCTTTGGGGCTGGATTTACGGCTGGATTCCGTTGGCGCTGTGTTTTTTAAATTTGGGAGTTTAAGCACCGTTGGGGAGGGCACCGATTTCCCTGTTTCACGGCTCCTCTCTCCTGCTCCATCCCACCTTTCCTGGGGGCCTTTGAACAGTTGACTGACTTTGGTGATCTGGCTTTCTATAATGGAAACATTACTAGTTACCGTTAAACCTTAAGAAAATAAACCTAGAGGGGTGGGATAGGGAGGGTGGGAGGGAGGGAGATGCAAGAGGGAGGGGATATGGGGATGCATGTATATGTATAGCTGATTCACTTTGTTGTAAAGCAGAAACTAACACAACATTGTAAAGCAATTATACTCCAATAAAGATGTTAAAAGAAAGAAAGAAAATAAACAGCAAGTTCAGGCAGCATAGTGAGAAAATAACCAGACAGAAGGTAGATGAGCACACCTTCGTTTACAAAGATCGAGCTGTTTAAATACAACCCTGCCCACCTTTCCATGGCACCTCCTGCTTCTCTTGACCGTAATTGGCTCTAGCCAGCACTTACTTGCTATTTACCAGGAACTTTCCAAATAAGATCCCTTGTCCTTGTAATGGCTTTACACCTTAGGTGGTCTGATCTCTCTTTTACAGCTGAGACCCCGGGGGCTCAGATAATTTTCCCAGGACCTTGTAGTGAGAAAAGAGCATTCATTCACACTGGGTGTGCTCTTGGCCTTGGGCACAGCCTGGCTGGATTCTAGCCATTTCCTGAGTCGTACATTCTCCATTCCTCTTCCCTGGTTTTTCTTGTCTCTACAGAGGACGTTGTTTGTCGTTCCTCCACGTGTTCAGTGAACAATCACGCTGAGAGTTCTAACCTGAGTTCTAGTCTTCTTCTACCCTCCCTCTTTGGAGGAAAGAGCCGGCCTAGAGGCGATGGAGCCAAGCCGCCCGGGACCAGGTCTGGCTCTGTCACTTGTCAGCTGTGCAACCCTGGGTAGGCTGCTTCCCCCTCTGTGCCTCCGTTCCCTTCTCATTAAGATGCAGGACTGGGGTTTCCCTGGTGGCGCAGTGGTTAAGCATCCACCTGCCAATGCAGGGGACACAGGTTCGAGCCCTGGTCCGGGAGGATCCCACATGCTGCAGAGCAACTAAGCCCGCGAGCCACAACTACTGAGCCTGCGCGCCACAACTACTGAAGCCCGTGTGCCTAGAGCCCGTGCTCCGCAACAAGAGAAGCCACCGCAGTGAGAAGCCCGTGCACCACAACGAAGGGTAGCCGCCGCTCGCCACAACTAGAGAAAGCCTGCACGCAGCAACAAAGACCCGACGCAGCCAAAAATAAATTAAAATAAAATAAACTTATATATTAAAAAAAAAGATGCAGGGTTGGCGGCAGTCATGGCATCTCCCGTCGTAAAGATGATAGTGAGGGCTGAGCGAGGTGATGTTTGTAAGGAACAGGGCCTGGCACAGGAGGTAGTACCAGTGCTTGTTAAATAAATACACAGACTCTGAGCGTCCTCTGTCATTTACAGGGCACGCAGACCCTTTGTGCTCGTCTTTTTCTTCCGTTGAACTATCAATTTCATGTTTGTATTTATTCACGCCCTGGATTCTTTTATAAAACTATTGGAGGTCTTTGTATTTCCGTGTTGAAAGCAGTGCACACTAAAACCCTAGATGTTATCGGTGCTCAGTAAATGTTTTGATGAATGCCATGATTATTTTAGAGCTCTGTTGTCAAATGTGGTTCTCATTTGGGGGCAGAGGGGGATCGAATAACAGATGCAGTCTCTAGATGACTTACATTCTATAACACCGAGACCCTTTGACAGTCTCTTTACCTTCTTTATTTTATAGAATGACACATGAAATATAGAGGATTTAAGTTATAGTGACTTAATTGCAGCCATAACCCACAAATAAGACAGAGGATATTTCTTGGCAAACCAAGAAACCAATGTCAATGAATCAGTTTTAACTGCTTCTGATCTTACATTAAATATAAAATATTTCAAAATGATGTATTTTTTCTTCGATTCGCTCCAATGAGCCTTTTCCAACCTTCCATAGTGAATTTCCTAAAGGCAGCTTTGTTTTTTGGGAAAAGAACCCTAACCACACTGCGATGCCCTGCTCCTAAGAAGGCAGCAAAATCGAAGTAAACAAAAGGAAATTAGCATTCAAAGAGGAAATCATTCTGCTTTGGAAAAAGTGTTCTCATAAATTACATGAAACTAGTGCCTTTTCTTTTTTTAAAATTAAAAAAAAATAGAAGTATAGTTGATCTACTAGTGCCTTTTCAAATTGAGGATTCTGAACCCTAAGAACATATAAGTAGCTTTTGATATTAATATATTAATAGATGAAGTTGCCCTGAAATGCTCCAACACAGCCTCCTATTTCTCTTTTTCCGATATCAGAAAGTACATAATTAAGTTTAGGCAAATGTAACAAGTAGGCGACAGTTAGAGGTAGAGTTTCAAATAATTTATTTTCCATTCCATGCTTTACAATGCTTTGTCACTATTTCATGTCTACACCTTGAATGTCCTTTTCTGAATAATAGCGGCATAATATATTGATGATGACATCTTAAGTGCCACAGCACCTGAAAATAATATACACTAAATCTCACTTTATCTGCAGATGGATGGCTGCTCCGTACAATTAGGAGTGGATATGGAGAGAGGGGTGCTTTCTCTGCTGTTTTTCAGTTTTTCAAAGCTCCCATTTTGTTACTCAGACATTTCACTTCCAGTCTTCTTGTCTTTTTAAAAATTCCAATACTTAACATCTTCCTTCTTTCAACCCTCAGTATCATAAGTGTAGTCGAGACATGAACCTTTCTTTCTCCTTTTCTAATTTTGTAGCTCTTTCCCAGTGTGCTGAGAATGGATATTTTGGGTGTGATAGGGCACGGGTGAGAAACTCTGCTCCGGAAACTCAAAATCTAGTGGGAGATCTGCTACAACTCTCACGGTTGATTCTTTGGCACCGAGGAAAGCAGTTAAGTCAAGTCAGGGCACAAAAACCAGGACGTGCTCCTGGTGGCTCCTTTTCTTCGGTGACTCTGTGTTGAACTGTGGCCTAGCTCAGAGGAAGGGTCTTGATGACTGTAGTTTTCAGAAAAATGGTTTTCAGGTTCAGTTACATCTGTTGTCATAGGTGCATTGAATACTTCTGATTTTTCAACGTTTATAGCAGCCTGTGATTCTTTCAGGTTTTACTTTTGCCCATTAAAAGAGTAGATTAAATGAATATTACAAGTTAAAGGTGACACATGTGCAATCTAAAAGATGACACAAATGAACTTATTTACGAAACAGAAACAGACTCACAGAGAGAGCAGACTTGTGGTTGCCAAGGGGGAGGTGGAGAGGGATGGATCTGGAGTTTGGGGTTAGCGGATGCAAACTATTGTATGTAGGATGGAGAGACAACAAGGTCCTACTGTAGAGCCCAGGGAACTGTATTCAATATCCTGTGATACACCATAATAGAAAAGAATATGAAAAAGAATGTATATATATGTGTATAACTGAATCATTTTTGCTGTACAGTAGAAATTAACATTGTAAATCAACCATACTTCAGTTAAAAAAAAAAGAATGCTACAAGTGAAAGGTGAATTTTTCTTAAACTCAGGCAAACTGATTCTTCTTATTAAAAAAAAAAATCCTTAGCCCTCCCTACAGCTACCTTTCGATTTGTTTTCTGGTCCTCACTGCCCACCTTCTAGGCTGAGCTGGCCCTGCCCCACTTGTTCATCCTGATGTCTTTACACTCTGCCTCTGCTCCTTTCATTGTATTGCAGCTGCCTTCTCAATAATCTTAAAGACATCCATCCAAAGTCGCTTTCTGTCCTCATTTTCTTTCTTTTCTTTTTCTTTTTTTTTTTTTTTTTTTTGCGGTACGCGGGCCTCCCACTGTTGCGGCCTCTACCGTTGCGGAGCACAGTTGTGGCCTCTCCCGTTGCGGAGCACAGGCTCCGGACGCGCAGACTCAGCGGCCGTGGCTCACGGGCCGAGCTGCTCCGCGGCACGTGGGATCCTCCCGGACCGGGGCACGAACCCGCGTCCCCTGCATCGGCAGGCGGACTCTCAACCACTGCGCCACCAGGGAAGCCCTCTTTTTTTTTTTTTTGTAGCTGTTGTCCCTTTGTTGTGGTAGAGCCTTGACCCTGCTAACCACACTTTCTTCCAGAAAGTCTTTTCTCGTTGGTCTTAACAGGACTTTGGAATTTTCTGGGTTTCCTCCTGTGTATTTGATAGTCCCCTTTCCTTCTTCTCACCCTTAGCCAAAGCTCAGTCCTTACCCTCCCGTTGGTCTCTTCTGTGACTTGATCCCTGGGTGAGCTGACCTTACAGGGCCGTCTCTCCGGGTATCTCGGGATGTCTGCAGTCTGCACCTCGAGCCCCTGCTTCTCCAGGCAGTTCTGGTGCTGCATCTCTCACTGATGGGACCCAGTTTGACTGTAATGATGTAACTTTCAACACCTAAAACTGGGCTCATCCTACTTTTGGTTAGTGATTTAGGACGGAGACCCGTTATCCCTTTCCCTTCTTATCTGTTGGTTCATGTTATCTCTATCTCCAGCTCCAATCTATCTGTCTATCAGATGCCTGTCGAGGCCTCGGAGGGTGGGTAGAATTTGGGTAAGTGGCAAGACGGGGGGAACAGCATTCCAAGTGAGTGGAACAGAAACGGAATGGGGAGGGTGTTGTGAGGAGTCAGGAGTCCCACTTGATTTGAGTATTTGGGGATAGTTAGGATGGGGAAGGATGGGGTTGGGGAAATTTAAGCCCTGTATGGGCAGGCAATAAAGGAAGTTAGAGATTTTGAACAGAGAAATAGGGTGAGAGCAGTGTTAGAGGGAGATTGGTTGAGCTTTGAAATGCAAATGATTAGGGGTCAGCAAAGCCTTGGTGAGTTGGAGATAAAGGGGTTGGGGGTCCCCGGGGGGTTGGGGGCTCCATGAAGAAAACAGTGAGAGGGTGCCTTTGAAGGGAATGGATGTCAGTTCTGGAAATACTCAGCTTGAAGTGGCTCGAAGCCACTTGAAAGGAAATGTCCATTAAGCATTTGAAGATAGAAGACACAGAACCTGTGTGAGTACAGGGCTGGGGAGAGAAACGTGTGAGTCATAATTGCCTTTTCAGTTTTTACTACTTTTTCCATTCCTCATGATTCATTCTTTTGTACTCTAATGCTGTTGTGTTATTTATGTTAATAATAAACCTCATTTATCTTGACGATAGCTTTCTGTTAGGCTGCCACGAACTCTTTAAACTTATTTTTTCTCGGTGACAAATAAATGATTATAAGGCTACGGCTTGTCACAGTTTCATAACTTTTTTTTTTGACAAATGTATCTATCGCTGTGAGTTAAGTACATTAAGATGAACGTTTTGCAGATACTAATGGCATAGCAGCATAATCAATGGCAGGAAATTGGAATGTGTGAGCCCTTTAGCAAAAGAGCAAAGATTTTCTCTAAAACTGTAAAAGGATGCTTTACCGTTGTTATCCTAGGGTCAGATATTTTTTATTGAGTTTTTTTTTTTTTTTTTTTTTTCGGTACGTGGGCCTCTCCCCGCTGTGGCCTCTCCCGTTGTGGAGCACAGGCTCCGGACGCGCAGGCTCAGCGGCCACGGCTCACGGGCCCAGCTGCTCCGTGGTACGCGGGATCCTCCCGGACCAGGGCACGAACCCGTGTCCCCCGCATCGGCAGGCGGACTCGCAACCACTGCGCCACCAGGGAAGCCCCCAGATTTTTTATGATAGGAAGGAATGAGGGTCATGATGCTGACAGAGGAATAATGGGTCTTTGCTTTTCTATGTCTTTGTAATAACGTGCACGGAGGCCTTGGTGGGTGGGGTGGAGGAAGAATGGTAAGAGGTGAGGAAAGACTCAGCTTTAACTGTGGGCTTCCTGCTCTGATATCCCAGTTTGGGAGAAAGACAGAACATTTTGCTTCTCGAGGATGAGTCACTGAGGGGGGTGGGGAACTGCCCCTCGTTTCCGTTGAGGAAGAATCGTCTGTTGTTCAGCTGCTGTTGTTGGCAAGCTTGGTAGGAGTTTGGGTTCAAACTGCAAGAGGCAACCCCTCTGCCACCTGCTGTCCCGTGTGTTTACAGGCAAAGAAGGTCTAGGCTCCAGAGACCTTCGTGAGGCCAAGTCCTGCCTGTGTCATCGGAGGAGTGAGCTGGCTGAGCAGAGGGGCCCCTCTGAGTCGAGGCAGCGGACGGAGTCATCACACCGTCCAACCCTTGTCCTCCCTAGAAACGAGCAGTGCTGATGGCCTTGGGCTGCACTGCAGACTGGAAAGCTGCTCACCGTCCTCCGGGTCATCACCCCGCTTCTCTGCCTTTGTGGGTTGCGTATAACTGAAGCGAAGGAGGGCGAAAAGTGATAGGACTATGGGGGTACAGAGAGCCCAACGGGAGGACAGAGAAGGTGTGACGAAGCCGAGCTTTAAGGTGTAGCTCTCCTTACGGTATAGGGAGACATGCTCCAAGAGGTGGTGGCTTGTGAAGTTCACGGAGCTAAGGAGCTGAAACAAGCATCTAAGACTGGTGACTCCCAGCTCAGAAGTCTTTTATGAGAGCTGTTGCCTCTAAGAAGTTAGCGCTGGGGCTTCCCTGGCGGCGCAGTGGTTGCGAGTCCGCCTGCCGACGCAGGGGACCACGGGTTCGTGCCCCGGTCCGGGAAGATCCCACGTGCCGCGGAGCGGCTGGGC
>NC_041228.1:73748220-73755666 GCF_002837175.3 Physeter macrocephalus
AAAAAAAAAAAAAAAAGAAGTTAGCACTAGAGCTGCACAAGTGCAGTGTTGCTCCTTGCCGTGCTGCCCTCTGCCGTAGACCTGCCCCGCCCCAGAGCGTGTCTGCACTGTTACACTTGGAAATGAGTCTTCCAGGTGCCCTCAGCAGATAACTGTCTGCTTGGACCTCTGCTAAGCCTCCCTTGGACTCCATGGGCTGCGTCATCATTATCTAAACCATATCCTTAGTATCAAATGCCTTTCTGTTCAAATCCATTTGTCCCCAGACAAATGTCAGAGCACATGTCCTCAATATGTGCATATTTATTACTAAATTAATTCATGCACTAATATGTATTATAGATGTATTGATATGTATTGTATATATGTAATATATATTTTGTGTAGCATAGTAAAATTGAAAAGACATTGGATAAAAATAAATGTAAGCAGACGTTCTAATATGTTCTTTCTGAGCATCAGTAGATCGTTTTGTCCCTGACCCTTTGCCAGAGGAGCCATGTTTAGTCTCAGAAGAACAAATTGCAAACACTGTCACATTAATTGTTCGAGCCCTTTGTCTTTATTCCTGTTGCTTCTAATCTTGTTCAGATTTAAACCTCCATTCATCTCTACTTCTCATCACACACTTTTTGTTTGTTTGTACAACCTGTATTAGAGTTCTCAGGAGAAACAGTATATGTATATTCTGAGACAGAGAGAGGAGAGTTAAGATTTATTTTAAGGAACTGGCAGATCTGAAGTATGCAGGGAAAGGAAATGCAGAGGCTGGAAATGCAGGTAGGATTTTTTCACTCCGGAGGTAGAATTCCTTCTCCTTCAACTGATTGGATGAGGCCCACCCACATAATGGAGGGTAATCTGCTTTGCTCAGTCGACTGATTCAAATGTTATCACAGCTAAAAAATACCTTCAAAGCAACATCTAGACTGATGTTTGACCAAATAACTGGGCACCATAGCCTAGCCATGTTGACATACAAAGTTAATCATCACACACCCGTATCATAATCTTCTGTTGGAACTTTCGTGGTAGCCACCTAGCTTACCTTCCCACCTCCCATGCCAAATACTTCCACCCATCCCCGTTCTGTCGGAAGAAGCTTTGAAGGGGGATTTTGATGGATTCTAAGCAGCATAAGTAATAATAATATTCACTGCAATAATATATTGCTTTAGTGTTTCCCAAAGCACAGTTATGATAAAATTTAAACCTCTGTGCCATCCGAACCCCTCTAACTTTCCAGCCCCCATCTCCCCTGTCACTGATGGTCTTATGTGCCCTCTAGTTACCCCCAAAGTACTCAGTTCTTCACAGGCACTGATGATTTTCCTGTCTCTATGGCTTTGCTCTATGAAACAGAACCAACACTAATATAAGGCAAAATATAAGATGATAGGAATAAAGAAGGGGCTGAGGGAGACCGGAAGGTGATGTGAATAATTCAGGCTTCTCAGACTTGAAAAAACTTCATTAAGCTGGGGAGAAAGGAAAGGGGGAGATAGGTGGTGTTGGGGGCTGAATTTTTCCCCCCTGCCCCTCCCCCCGACCAACCAATTCATATGTTGAAGTCTTAGCTCCTAATACAGCAGAATGTGACTGTGTTTGGGGACAGGATCTTTACAGAGGTTATTAGGTGAAAATGAGGTCACTAGGACAGGCCCTTGTCCAGTATGACTGGTGTCCTTATAAGAAGAGGAAATTTGGACACAGACGTGCACAGAGGAAAGACCATGTGAGGTCCAGGGAGATGGTGGGCGTCTGCAAGCCAAGGAGAGAGGCTTCGGGAGAAACCAACCCTGCCCACACCTTGATCTCGGACTTCACGCCTCCAGAACTTTGAGAAAGTAAACTTCTGTGGTTTAAGCCACCTAGTCTGTGGCGCTTTGTTATGGCAGCAGACTAATATGGATGGAGTGAGGCAGGGCTCAGGGAACACAGCGTGAGCTAGAGCCGAGAGGCAGCAAAAATGTAGAGTGTGCGATGGGTGTGGACTGCTCATCTGTGTGACTACTACCCGTTACAGCTGGTTTCCAGAATGTGTTGGAAATCTGCCTGGTACTTGAATTGACCATCCTCTAGTGACTTGGGAAGGGGATTTATGATGATGTTTTGTTTGGTCTTAATGAGAGAAAGCACCTCCAAGAGAGGGGCGTTTCTCAGTAAATACCAGGCTGGAGCTGTGTATCTGAAGTTTGGGTTCCTTGTGCACTGTGAGGGAAGAATCTCTTTTGCTCGTTAATGGAGTCTCAACTGATTATAAGACCCAGATGATAGAGCAGACGACAGGTGGTAGAGATTCTCTTGGTTTTCCGTTCTGTGTTATTGTACTGGTCACACAAGGGTCATAGCGATCTTCTGTTATCCTTTTTAGCTTGAGTTAGTGGAAGTGCCAGGATGTCCCTTAAATTTTCTTTTCTTTTCTTTTTTTTTTTTTTTATAGACTGTATATTTTAAGAACAGTTTTAGATTTACAGGAAAATTATGAAAATAGTCCAGAAAATTCCCACCTGACCTACACCCAGTTTCCCCTGTTATTAACATCTTACATTAGTATGGTACGTTGGTTATAATTAGTGGACCAATCTCAATACACTAAGTATTTTATTCAGTTTCCTTCATTTTCACCTAATGTCCTTTTTCTGTTCTAAGATCTCACCTACGACACCACTTTACATTTAGTTCTCACGTTTCCCTAGACTCCTCTTGGCTGTGACATTGTCTCAGGCTTTCTTTGTTCTTTGACGACCTTGACAGTTTTGAGAAATACTGGTCAGGTATTTTGTAGGATGTCCCTCTCTTGAGATTTGTCTGACGTTTCCCTCTTGGTTAGACTGGGGTTATGGGTTATTGGGAGGAAGAGCACACAGGAAGAATGTCATTTTCATCACATCATGTCCAGGGTGCCTATATCAACATGTCTGATGACTGCCGATGTTGGCCTTGGTCACCTGGCCCAGGTGGTGGTGGCCATATTTCTCCGCCATCAGGTATTCCATACTGTACTCTTTTTTTGGGGGGGGGGGGCGGGGGCTGTGGTGTGCTGTGAGGCTTGTGGATCTCAGTTCCCAGACCAGGGATTGAACCCGTGCCCCAGCAGTGAAAGCATGAGTCCTAACCACTGGACTGCCAGGGAATTCCCCCATACTGTACTCTTTAAAAGGAGATTGCCATGTACAGCACACACTTAAGGAGTGGAGACCCTCAATTTTTTAAGCACAAAAACATGTGAAGTAGTTTTTGAGGAACAGGTGTGAGTGATGATGTTGCTGAATTATGGAGGAGTGGCAAAAAAAAAAAAACACACAAAAAACCCAAAACATACTTTTTTTGGTTTCAGAAAAAAAAAAAAAAAAGCTCCATACTGTCGCTATGAGAAGTAAGAAAAATGTTGATTTGAACTTTGCAATTTGTGGGAAAAAAATAGATTTCAACCTTGGGCTTTTTTTGTTGATTTAATTAAGGCAATCAGTTCTTATCTGTACCACTGTACACTTATCTGTACCACTGGGGCTCCAAAGCTATTGTTGCAGCCAGAAAAGGAAAGATTAAATTGGTCTGTCTTTCATTACTAACTGAAAGGTTATAGAACATCGCTTTCTTAAAGGCATTGCCTTGACAGTTACATTTACTGGGCAATCCAGGTTCATGTGGGCTTTTCATAGCCTGACCTGTCCTGGGTGACCGTTTCTATTATAGGCAGAGGACCTCATTACTTCCCCCTAGTGGTCAGCTTTATAATCTTGAATTCTAGTTGGACAAATTCAGCAGGAGAAACTTCAAAGTTAATGGCAATTCTCATGATAATTTTCCTTAATATTTTAATATGGATGCTAAAATGACATGGTGATTGAATTTTAGTATGTCTTTTTGGATTAAAACTAATTTTTAAATGGGTCAGTGTTTTCAGGCAGCAAGTAATGGTAACTTGATTAAAAGCTAAAGTGATGAAGATTAGTATTCTAGGCTGAAGGTTTACCTTGCTGCTGTTCTACTGAGAACCTCAGCGGCCATTTGATTTTGACCAGGGAATGGAATCTGGCTTCTTGCAAGTGTTTCATCAGCACTGTAGGAGCAAGTGCACATTCTAGATAAACCTGAAGACTACAGAGCTTTATGGGGCTAGTAGTGAGAGAATCCTCTGGAGTATTGTTTGTCATTCCTTCATGGGTAAAATTTTATCTCCAGGACAGGAAATGGCTTTCGTTTAGAGTTCTACATCAGCATTCATTATTTTACCATGCTTTAACAAGATGCAGCGCTTTTTATAGGATGCTATCTGTCTACATATTCTTAGAGAGTGGAAAGAATTTACAGAACTGGAGACTGGTTTTGTATTATCCTTGATGGAAATACTGGGTGACACAGTACTTGAGTATATGTGGGTGGTAATCCTTCGAATGAGTTCTGGCATTTGTGCCCGGACCGGAGTTCTGTTTTATTGAGATCCAGAGGGGATGGCATCTAAGGGATGGCGTCTAAGGAAAGGCAACTAAATCAGGGTGAAATCTGTGAGTCTTCTTAGCTGTGCTCCTGATTAGGACAAAAGCAGAACTTGAGTGGCATTCAGCACTGCTTCTGTTCAGAAATGAGAAGGGAGGAATTCATACAGAGAACCCGTATTAAACCAGTCATCTCTTTGTGTCTGTTTGTGGTACTCTCGTTGCGTACAACACCATACAGATATGGTCAAGGAGCAGTTGATACGTCTTTGTTTTCCTGAGCGGAAGTACATTTAGTAACGAGGTTACCTGTCTATCGTTGCTCACCCAGCTCCACCTGATCCACTGGAACTCCACCTTGTTTGGCAGTATTGATGAGGCTGTGGGGAAGCCCCATGGAATCGCCATCATTGCCTTGTTTGTTCAGGTAAATGGTCTCCTGCTATGATTGTTATATTGTTCAGAGATGCTTATTTCTAATTCATTTTGCGAAAGGTTTTTTGTTCTCTCTCATTTTTACTACTTAGAGGTGACATTAAACACCTATACAGACAGCATTGATACTTTAAAAATAGAAAACTCGATCTCCCTGGGTCAAGGATGAGCAGCCGTATTCACTGGTAGAAAATGGTTCATTGGCTTATTAGAAATTTTCTTCAGAGTGGCATTCAGGGTCTTTGGAGAAAGGAGTTAGAAAATGTCTCCTGAAGGCAGAGTTCATTTTATTATTGAAAAAGAATTTCAGGAAATATTTTTGGACCTCGCCTTCCTGCAAAATCTAAGAGAAATCAATACTGTAATCATGTAGTAGATTCCTTTAGCTATTTGTTATTAATAATTTTCACTCTAAGATGATTTGAAGTGGCTTCTAGAAAACACTGATAAAGTGAGAGCGGCAAAGACCTTGGTGGATATAGTCAATGTAAAGTTTAGATTTGAACTCTTTGGTGGACAAAGAATATTATAGAAATTTAGTGAAACGTACAGGAGCGGACCACGTGCTTTCAAAGGTAAAATTTTTTTTTTTTTTTTGTGGTATGCGGGCCTCCCTCTGCTGTGGCCTCTCCCGTTGCGGAGCACAGGCTCCGGACGTGCAGGCTCAGCGGCCATGGCCCACGGGCCCAGCCGCTCCGCGGCATGTGGGATCCTCCCAGACCGGGGCGCGAACCCGGTTCCCCTGCATTGGCAGGCGGACGCGCAACCACTGCGCCACCTGGGAAGCCCCAAAGGTAAAATTTTAATTTAGTTCCTAAGGTGAATCTTTTAAACTTTGTCTTGGTGTAATTACTTGATGTAATAAAAGATTTAGAGGTGAAGGAGACCCTGGAAATTGTAGGCTTCCCCCTTCCGCATCTTATAGAAGAGAAACCAAGGGCCAAAGAGGTCAAGTCATTGTTTATAGTCACACAGGGATTTGATGTCACCAGTCAGGACCAGAAACCATTGTCCACTCTGTGTGGCTCCAGGCTGCCTTTGGATAACCTAGTGGTCCTTAATAACTTAATTTTCCAAAGAGAGCTGATGAAGGGGCCTTTTGAAACCTCTTTTTTTGGGGGGTGGCATATATTTCAGTAGTATTAATTCCAACAATTTCCTGTTATAAATACCTCTAAGATATTTCTTTATTGATGTTTGAAAGTAGCCTTCCAGTTTTATTTAGCCTTTTAGTATTTTGAAATCCATGTTTTTAAAGTATAACACATGTCATGGAATTTAAAACAAATCCTTACATTTAAAAATAAATCTTCTCACTATTTATTTCATGCCTTTTTCACAGGCAGAGCCCTATATTCCTTCTATTTTATATCTGCATTGTATAAGGAGAATGGTGGAATCACAAAATGTTGATGAAAAATGTTTTAAATTCTACTACAAATATATTTTGATAATCTTTAGTGTATTGAAAATAATAACTGTTAAAGTCCATCTTTTGTAACCTGAGAAAGTTAACAGAGCGTCCATATTTGACAGCATGAGGCAGAAGTAGAGGGCAATGTCTCACTGTTAAAAAAAAAATAAGAATAAAATAAAAATAAGAACACAAATAACCAAATAGTCGTCTGTAGGAGGGGAGGGAACATGTTAGTTTCATCTTTGGAGACGGTACTCAATACATACTTGGGAATGGAATTCGATATGATAACTTGATGTTTTCACTTACTGCTTCTCAGCGTAGAACAGCTGACATGCAGTAATAGTGCACTAGATTGGAAGCCGAGTCTCTTGGGACCAAACATTGCCGTTCCCTGGAACCAGCTCATTACTGGAGGCAGGCAAAGCTTGGGAGCTTGTACTCTGGCTCTAACTTTCCATAGGAGGAAAAATCCACATTATCTACGTGAAAATGCCTTTCTCGGGAGAGAACAGAGTCACAGAAACTATAGAGCAAACATTCATGGAGGAAAGAAGGGCTGATCGGGAGTGTCAGCCGAGGCAGAGAGGAAAGGACTGCATGCGGGGGTCTTGCACTTAGGTCAGAGGCTGGGAGAAGCGGAGGGGAGGAAGTCCAGGCAGTGAGGATAGACTTCCCTTTCAGGAAGCTCGACTCAAAGACAGATGGGGTGATAACTAGTGGTGATGTGCACAGCAAGGTTCAGATTGTTTCATATTGTGGTCCGAGATGGGCCTGTGTTTTTATTCTGAGCAAAAAGGGCTAGCGCAGATGTTGCTTAAACATACCAGGAAGAACGGGGATAATTGATGTAGAAAAGCCTCAGAGGAGGTGGAAAGGCATGGGATGAGAGCTTAGGTGGATGGACTGACCCTGGACAGGACGGGCCCCACCCCTTCACCGAAATAGAGGGCCAGGAGGAAAGGGCACAAACGGCACACATTTTTAGGTGAAGAAAGCCAGGAATTGAGGGGGGTTTATGCCTGATGACCTGTATTATCTCTGAGACATGCAAAGCAAAATTATTATTATTATTATTATTTTATTTTTGTGTGTGTGTGTGGTACGCGGGCCTCTCACTGTTGTGGCCTCTCCCGTTGCGGAGCACAGGCT
>NC_041228.1:73755812-73773654 GCF_002837175.3 Physeter macrocephalus
GCGGACTCTCAACCACTGCGCCACCAGGGAAGCCTAAGCAAAATTATTTATAGAGCAAAGGAAATATCGGTGTGGGATTGGGTTTTGAGGTAGCGCAGGAGGGGAATGACAATAGACTTGACAGTCCTTGTGGGAGACCCACTTGAGATTGGACATCACAGATGATACAGGACAACGGATCGTGGGCTGTTCTCCATCCAGGGTGAGGAGCAGAGAACTCTAGCAATTTTCTTTTTTTTTTGGCAGTGCCCCGCGTCATGTGGGATCTTAGTTCCCCGAGCAGGGATCGAACCCGTGCTCCCTGCCATGGAAGCGCGGAGTCTTAACCACTGGACCACCAGGGAAGTCCCTCTAACAAGTTAATTGTTGTTTTGATCCATCACAGAGCATAAGGTTTCGGAGGACAGAGGGATTAGAGGATGGAAAGTGGTTGAAGAGGTGTCATTCAGCATAGGCAGGAAGGGAAAGAGATGAAGCCAAGAGGGGCCTGAGGGGCGTGACGCCTTGTGATCCGTGAACAGGAAGAGAGAGAAGAGAAGAGAGAGCTGCACGGATGGGCACTTGTGGTCAGAGGCAATGGTCTTTGTTTGGAGTTGCAGTTTTCAGAGTGAAGACGAATCCGGGGTGTGTTCTCAGGATTGGTTTGCTGAGGTGGGAGGGAGCTGGTGGGCATGGACTGAGGGGTAAAGAGACAGGCCAGGGAGGGCACAGGTCACGCACGGGGATGTTGAAGTCCTCCGGAGTGACGGCAGGAGGGAATGACCCCTGAGAGCGACCGGTGGGTCAGTAAGTGACAAGTAGATCAGGACAGCATCGGAGGAGGGCAGCCCGCTCAGAGGAGGAGGACAGCTTTGGGCTTGCGGGGTAGAAGACCCATCTGAAAGTAACGGCTGGGAGCTGGCCACAGCTCTCACTCCTGTCTGGAGGGAGACTGCGCAGGGTCCGCTCCAAAGGCTTGGGAGGGTGGTGGCCTTGAGCAGCCCCGAGGGGTTCACAGAGACCCCCTGGAGGAGGTGGCGGGGAGCCTGTCAAAGCTGTGGAGTCATCCAGTTTCAGAGGCTGCGGTGGAAGATGAGGGCGGATGAGCGTTAGAAGTGGAAAAGCGCAGGGCTGTGCAGGGCTGAGGTTGTCCAAGAGGAAACTCACCAGAGGGCTGGCATTTGGGGCAGCGGTGAAAGATGGCCAAAGGGAGGGTCAGAAGTTCCTGGGTTCCTGGCAGACTCTTGGTCCCACGTTGCGTTGTCACCTGGACTGCTGTAGGATTTTAGGGGCTGAGGTGTGCAGAGGATCCATCTATATTTTCTTTTTGGTGGCTGTAATCCCTTCAGACAAAACTTTGACAAAAAAGGAAAGAGATCGAGCAATAGCTGAAGTTGGTTGCAAAATATAAAGTTTTGCCCATAAGGTAAAGAACCTTTATAGACAGAAGGAGCCAGTAAGAGTTATTAACTGCTGCTTTATGTGAGCACTGTATTCAATGCTGTGTAGCATTCTGATTAAGAGTAGTCTGGGTGATAGTCACTGAATTACAGTGCACCGTGCCCTGTTCTAGGGTTTGTTTTTTTTAATATTGATTGATTGATTGATTGATTTGACTGCGTTGGGTCTTAGTTGTGGCATGCGGGAATTTTAACTGCGGCATATGGACTCTTGGTTGCGGCACGTGGGATCTAGTTCCCTGACCAGGGATTGAACCCGGGCCCCCTGCACTGGGAGCGCGGAGTCTTAGCCACTGGACCGCCAGGGAAGTCCCTGTTCTAAGGTTTTTGTTTGGTTGAGTCTTCTCTTCAACCTCATCACTTTTGTCCGCCGCACCGTATAGAGGAGGAGAAGCTGAAGGACACAGAGGTTAGGTAAACTTGCTCAAGACTGAAAAGAGAGTCAGGGTCAGAACCCAGCATCCAACGCAAGTGACCTTGCTCCTGGACCACTACATTGTGTGGCCTTACAACGTTCAGATGTGGACTCTTCAAAGAGTTAAGCTCTGACAAGAGATGCATGAAGTAAAGACAGAGCCGACCTGTGGGTGTAATCATCCAAATGCTACATCGTGGTTAAACCAGTACAACAGAGGGGTCTGTTTCCCCTGAAGATGGGGCGAAGGTGTCTGCCTACAGGTCCAGGCTTTTGCACCCAGGAGTGAATTTCCCTAAGATGTGTGTGTGTGTGTGTGTGTGTGTGTGTGTGTGTGTGTGTGTGTGTGTATACACTTATGCACATACAATATATACATACATTTTTTTAACTTAAGAGAATTCATTTTCTGTTTTTAGTGCCTATGTCAGGAATTGCAAACACTTGGAAAATGATGTCTCAATTATTTTGAACTGATTGGCCTATCTTAGGTTATGTAAGTTTCTTGTCTCACCTTTCCTCTGATGCCCTTTCACCTAGCCTGTTTCCCAGTTGGATCACGTGGAGAGAAACAGGAAATATAAACATGTTGACAGCTCTTCTAGCTCCTTGTAGGTCATTCTCCAAAATTTACGTGGAAGAGAAAAAGCGAACTGTAACAAGGATTGTTTGAGGTTATAAATTGTCTCTGCTGTGACTGCCCTCCATTATCATGGACTGGTGAAACTTGGCTGACAAATGGAAATCAGATTGCACTTACAATTTTTAAAGTTAGAGTCAAGAATATTTAACATCACATTCTTTTTAAAGTCTCAAATTCTTTGGAACATTTTATACACTGAAAAAATGTAATGATACATAATGCTTTAAAAGAGAAAGCTACGGGGAATTCCATGGTGGTCCAATGGTTAGAACTCAGAGCTTTCACTGACATGGCCTGAGTTCAGTCCCTGATCAGGGAACTAAGACTGCACAAGCCACTCGACGGGGCCTGGAAAAAAAACATAGAAAGCTACGAACAGCATATTCTTATTTATTTAAGAATAAAAAGGGGATTATAGAACTGTGTCCTGTGGTGATCAAGAAATGTTGTCCTGATTTCGGTGACAGGACAATGAATACGTTTGAAATCATGTGCTCATTTTTCTGAGTTAATAAAATTTTTTCAACACGGATAAAATCTTTATAGTAATGACCTAGAAGTGCCCAAGGTGAAAATGGAAGGCTTTGGGCATGTGATGAATAATTTTAATTCAGAAATATCCTTGAAATTTCTATACTGCAGTATTATGACTTTATATATATATATATATATATATATATATATATAGCACAGTGTATAAACCTGTACCTAGCAAGGTGAATTTAGAATGGATTCTTGGAAATGTCTAGGAACATATCTAATACTTTCTTGTACTGGCTTCTGTTACACCTTTAATTGCCTTCAGTAGATGTTGACCCAGCTATTATTAAAAAGGTCATTTGTTCTCCAGGACTGACATTCAGGTGAACTTGAACTTCACTTCTGTTGGTTATTTTAAGTAGAAGCTACATATTTAAAAGCTTTATGGTTATGGTTTATGCTTTACACACTGCAGATTGGAAAAGAACACATAGGCCTGAAGGCTGTAACTGAAATCCTCCAGGATATTCAGTATAAGGTAAGTCATTCTTTAAAAGAAAATAAAACTACTGGCTGTGTCAGAGGCTTCCATGCCCACCTTCAGGCTGGGAGATTCCCTAAAAGGGCTCACAGCCAAGTTCTTATCCTCCTGGTTGTGGTTTCTTCCAGCGGAAGGCTACAGTCCCAGAGAAGCGAGCCACAAGCTTCCAGACAGCCCCGCCCCGTGGAGTCGCATAGGGGACACACCTGATTCTCCTAGCAGTGATGTCACAACACGTGTGAAGCATTGCCAACCAGGGAAGCTTTCCTGGGCCTTGGTGTCCAGGGATTTTGTTGGGGGTCAGTCACGCCAGCCGGCAGTGCCTGAGGGACTGACCTCAGCTACTCTGACTCTAGCCCTCCCCAACCCTGCGCAAAACCGGGCTTTCAACATAAATCACAGTGTCGGGATATAATTATCTGGTCCAACTGGTGCAGCCTGACCCAAGGCCTCAGGCACACAGGGCCACTCTTCTCAGGCAGCATATTCCAAGGGCTCAGAGATTATCTCCCAGGAGCCAGCCAGGGGCCAGTCTTGAAGACAGGCCTTTACAGTTTTTTTTTGGATTGTGTAGGATTCGAGCAACCCAGGCCAAGCTGAGTTACCCCTTTCTGCCCGCTAGTTATAGGAAGGTAGTGTAAATGAAACAAATAAAAATTGTGGCAACCACACTTCAAAGAATTTAAGTAAAAAGAAAAAAAGAGACAAGTACATATAAGCCATAAGATGATATATCCCACAGAAGGTGATTTAGGTTGATTTGAGCCTGTAGTGATTCGGCCTAGCATTGCCGGGAAGCCCAGTTCTCTTATAAATAGTACCTTTTATGCTCATGTTGAGTCAGTAGAATCTGAGTGGCCTTGTGAGGGAGAAGGTCAGTCCCATGTGGGTGCTGGAGATACCGCACAGGGGTCCAAAGACTCGAGGCCAACCCTAAAATCTGTCTGGAAACAAAGTCTCGCTAGCTCTAGACTCACTAGCTCAAGCCCAGAGCATCTGGAACCAGGCAAGAACCTCTACAGAAGGTCTCCTGAGCGCAGGCTCAGAGTGAATCCAGCTGCCAGGGGAAAGCACAGACTGGTCACAGAAGCTGGTGAAAAGGGGACAAGGACACGTTTTCATTGGCATTTGTTGAATAGAAATGGGTTGAGAAATTTTCCTTTATTGCTTCAGCTAATGTGACATCAGTCGTTATGGAATACAGGAGGATGGTGGGAGGTAAGTAAGCTGGATTCTTGAATGTGTCCAGCAGTCCCCAGAAGTAAGGAAGAGACCAAGAGGTCATGCACTAACCTTCCCTGTTATGTCTGCATTAGTGGAGTAATCTTGTAAGAGACATCCAACTGGCGTGACAGGTCTGTCTGTCTAAGGACCGACATTTTAAATGGGACTATTTAAAATAGTGATCAGAAATGTGAATTGGTGATGGCACAAATAGTTTATTGAAATTTAAATCTAGTTTTGATAGACGTATATTGAAATTTAATATTTTCATCTGAGTGTCAGTTCTCCCTCTCTGGAGGAGGAGAGCATCCAGAGTAGGACCTAGAGCTGAGCTACCAAATCCAAAGGGGGCAAAACGAGAATTTGGGAGGCAGCCCGTCCTGCCAAGAAGGTTAGGAATTGAGATCATAGTACCAGGAAGAAAGTCATTTCTAAAGAGAATTCCCTGAGCCAAGGCCTAAGTCTCTGGTCTGGATGCGCCAGGAGCCGGAAAGGTAGCTGACATGGGGCAGATGGACACTGGACGATTTTAAGTTTCACACCTGGAATTACAGGGAAGATTGAGCTGCAGCAGCAGAGAAAATAGCTACGGACTCAGAGTAGGAGGATCTGTTGCTCCAGTGAGAAGACAGCTTGACACAATTCTGTGGGGTCTGCTAATGCCGTTCAGAAAAGACTTCAACCTGGATTTTTAGTGCTAATAAATGTTCTTATTCTAAAATTTAGAAATTTTATGTTAACCTGGGGTACATTGTTTTCTGTTTCAGGGGAAGTCCAAAACGATACCCTGCTTTAATCCTAACACTTTATTACCAGGTAAGCATTCATCTGCATAAGATGAATTTTAACTGTGGATATGACTGCATTGTTTTCCTCAGAACATACACAACTATATCTTATTAGTTAATAAAGTTTCTTTACAATTTATAATCTCTGTAGTTTGTACCAGTTTCAGATTGCTCTAAACCTGGGAGTAAACCTTTTGAAATAATAAACACTTTACCACTAGTTCCATTAATCCATGAAGAGGTGTTTTTTGGATTTTCATTCATACAAATTGCTACCTCTGTGTAAAGCACGACTGTAATAACATAACCTTGATATACATGTAAGATTGGTCAGTGCAGTTCTTATTAATCTCTGGTGTGAAATAAACTTTCTATCTAATTTTAAAAGGTAACCTCTTTGCAGTGATATTATTATTTAGCTATTATTTCTAAATATTTAGGTAGGCCTGAACAGGTAAGAATCGTATATAAAATACTCAAAATATAGTTTGTAGATAAAGGTTGTTTTGTACAAAATTTTGGTCTTCACATTTCTCTGCCTAAATTATGTGAAATTTTTTGGTGTTTCAAACAAAACCAAATGCATTGTATCTTCTACTTTCTACATTTAATTGCACTGCTACAAACCAGTTTTTTCCGTATGTTGAATACTCACCCATCATATTTAATCACAAATTCTTCTAATGCAGGGCTACAAGATTTTATAAGAATGATTTTTTTATTCTATCATAATGTGATTTCAATATTTTGCTATTCAAGAAGCAATATAGAGGTAGCTAGAACAGCATGGTTAAATGCACAGACTTGTTTTCTTGTCTCTCATTTTTATTTAAAAAAAATCAGATATATGATTTAACATTCTTAAAAGAATCAAAAGCTCTAAATAATCACACCTGGGAACAACTTAAGCAGTCTCTCCCTTTAAATCCCAATAGTTACAAATTATTGACCTTTTTTTTTTTTTTTTTTTGTATTTTACAAAAATTTATTTTAACTGAATTTTTTAAAAGATAATTTAAACACACAGACTTTGAAGCCAGACTGCTTTCGTTCTCATCCTGTCTCTGGCAGTTGTTAGCCCAGTGACCGAGGGCATATTACATACCCTCTGTGATTCAGTTTCCCCATCTGAAACGTGCGGGTAATAATGGGACCTATCTCACTGGTCTGTTGTAAGAGTTAAATAAATTAATGTAAAATGCTTAGAAGAGCACTTCACATGTAGTAAACATTCAATAGATATTGGGTATAATCAGTCAGGTAAATCATCCAATAAAGTAAAAAAAAAAAAAAAAAAAAAATGGATACACTTCTCCTCAAGTGAGTAAACTTGATAGATAGTATATAGTATATATATCAAGTGTGTATGTATATAATATAGTATATCAAGTTTATATACAGCCAGTTTATATAGCCAAATTTAAATATGTATAGTAACCCACTGAGAGAAACTGCTATAAATAATAGAAAGAGGATTCATCATGTTTTTTATTGATTGTTTTCTCCATGATGATTAGATTAAAACACAAACGTGAGGCTGTAGTTTAAAAATGACATCAGTCTGAGAAGTGTTATTTGGACAGTTTGTAATTTTGAAAATTATTGTTGGAATCTTCCAAATTATTTTTCATTAACTTGCCTTTCTGTGACATGTCCACGTGATGGCACAGACCCTCTGCTGCGCGATTACTGGGTCTACGAAGGCTCTCTCACTATTCCGCCCTGCAGTGAAGGTGTTACCTGGATATTATTCCGATACCCTCTAACAATATCCCAGCTACAGGTGAGTGCAGTGCTTTTAAATCTTCCAGAATGAAGTTCTGAGTTAAATGTTAAATGTTGTCTCTACAAAAGGGAAACACATCTGTTTTACGTTTTGGCTCCCTTTGGATCAGTTAGTCACATCTTTTCAGATAAAAGTTAAATGTGTTGAACCAGTGAAAGCAATGGAAAGGTCAAGGAAGAAGAAAACCCAGCTCTCATTGATGATCTGTATTTTAAAAGTCAGTTTTTATAGAGTAAATAGAAGTCAGTGAAATAGCCAAACTTTTGATTATTATAGTTATTCCTTCATGTGGGTTTTCCCAGGCATTGGAGAGAAAAAAGGTCTTGGAAGTAAAGTGAGAATGCCAGTTATTTCTGTAAGTCACATGCAGGCTTTGTAATAGCTCTTTCTTGGCTTGCACAGGAAAATCCTGTATGCAGAGGGTGAGGGCGCTAAAAAGAACGCCCCGAAAAGTTCTGAATTGTTCTCTAGCCCCATTTTTGTTCACCTGCCACCCACCTTGGGTACAGCATAGGTGCTCTAAATGCTAATGCACAGTGGGTGTGGCTCCAAGGTGAGCTGTCACTAGGATGTTCGCTGGCGGAGCAGGAGGCAACATCACTACAAGGTGTTTAAACAATGGTTTTGCTATTATTACAGAAAAAGCTTTAAATGTCTCCTATCCCCCAGAGGTCTGTCTAAGGATGTGTTCTGGAAGGCTATACTTGTTCTTCATGATCAGTCTCAAAAGACTTGGGCAGTCCTCTCAATAAACCAAGTTTCCTTTAGAAACTTTTTACAAACTTTTATTATATCTCCTATCATTTTATAAGAAGTTCAAGTTTACTCACTACTCAAGAAAGCCTTCTTTTGTTTGTCCTTAAATCTTTAAAATCCTCCTTTCAACCTTTAACAATTTCTTATTTCTCTTTTT
Source organism: Physeter macrocephalus (assembly GCF_002837175.3). Taxonomy (NCBI): domain Eukaryota; kingdom Metazoa; phylum Chordata; class Mammalia; order Artiodactyla; family Physeteridae; genus Physeter; species Physeter macrocephalus. Next base: position 73,764,042 of record NC_041228.1, read on the forward strand.
TCTAAGGATTAATTTTAAAAGTGCCCCATTCAGCATCTTCATTGTTTCATTATTTTAGAAACTTTGATCACACCACCTTTGGGCCTTTGTATTTTTAGTATGACAAACCCCAATTCCTTTATTTATTCATTCATCTGTTTTTTTCTTACAAGAAACTGTTCCTGACTGTCAACCAGGCACAGAGGATGCAGAGACTCAGACCAGTGTTTACTCTTAAAAAGTTCGCCATGGAGTTGTGGAGGCAGACGATTATTAGACAACTATGTTGTGTCATAAGTAAGGTGCTCTGGAAACACACAGGACAGAAACCCAACCCGGACTGGGAGGTCCAGGGAATAACTCCTGAAAAATACTAGGAGTTAGTCTAGTAAAGGAGAGGGAAGTAATTAGGAGTTTGAGTCTAACGTTAAGAGTAGAGGTTTGGACTAATGGCATATCGATTTGGAATTTAATAGCAAAGGTGGTTACCGCTGTAACAGATATACCTCAAAACTTCAGTGACTTATCACAGTAAGAATTTATGTTTTACACACGTAAAATGTGTTTTTACATTTTACAAATCCAACAAATGTGTTTTTGATTCACAGTGAAGGCTTTTCTTTGTGCAGTCAGGGAACTGGGTTGAAAGACACTCTGCCATCTTTAATACCTCACTTCTAGGTCCTTAGGTGTGGTCATGTAGCCAGCAGGAAGGGAAGGAGCCTGGAGGCTCTCAAAGGGGGATTGCTTTTAAAGGGCCAGACCTAGAAATGGCGAACACCATTTATGCTTACATTCTGTTGGCTGGAACTCAATCACATGGCCATACCTGATTGCAGGGGAGGCTGAGAAGTGAATTCTAGCTTCATGTCCGAGAAGAAGAAATGGATTTGATGATCAGATTAGCTCAAGTTGAGTAAGAGGCAAGATAGCCCAGCTGAGTGCAAAACCCCAGTGTAGGTAGAGGAGATGGCACCACCTAGGGAACTAGGGACTTGCCCAAGGGCCTTGGGAACAGCCAGGAGGGAGTGAGTCCAGGACGGGAGAGAGTATCTCCAAGATGCGGAGGAGAAAGGTTAATAGTGACAAATGCTACAGAGAATTTAAATAGAATGCGTGCTGCCCACCCAGGTAGAAAATAACTACGCTCTATAAACACGTGCCCAGATGCCACTGCTGGGTTCTCACCCGTGACTCCTGTTTCTTGGTCTTGTGTGTTCACTGGTGGATCCTGGTTTTGACACTTCTCTGTTGCTGAGCTTTGGCTTCTCTTCTCCAGTATTATTCCTCCACCATCCCTTCCGCAATGCTGCTCTCGGTGTTCAGGTCAACACCCAGCCCATCCAGCCAGTTTGCCTTGAGCCTCTACCATGGGGAAAGCCTTCATTTCTTTTCAGAGTTGCCATCATGCAAACAAGATTCATGAACAAGGACCATCGTTGCCAATTAACTGAACTGTTAGCTGAAGTGAGATGTTTCCACGGAGTGGTAAGCTGAAAGGAGAAGGGGACCAAGGGTAAAAGTTTTAACTGGCGTCAGTCACAAGGAGAGGAGACTGGCACAAGTAGTGGAAGCAGCTCAGGGTCTACTGTCACCTTTGTTCAGCAGTTTAAAGGTAATCTTCTAAAAATAGGTCAAATCTTTTAGTGAAAAATAAAATTTTTCTCCATAACCACAATAAATGTCTATTTATTGCAAGTCAGTTCGAATTAACCTTGCTGAGCCACAGAAAAGAAAATTCTCAGTTCCACTTAGAATTCCATTAAGGATTCCCTTGCTAGGACGGTATGGGGAATGTTAACTGACAGTCTGTAAATGTGGACGAGGATGTTTTACTTCCACGTCGACCAGTATGCTGTGCGAAAATCCAGAGACAAAACATCATGCCTTTCAGTCTCGCTGTCTTCAAGGGGAGCCTTGCTTTGTATTGTCCCTTTGAGTAAGGCCAGTGACAAAGTCTAGCCCTGACTCACTAAGTGACGCCCCTCAATTATGGGGAAGTAAGCTGTATCTTCCTCAAAGGGAGCCAGAGCCAAAGGAACGTACACTGGAAGGAATAATCCCAACTGCTCTTGGAAATAGATGACTTTCCAGTTAGCTGTGGCTTTTCAAGAAAAAAGATGTATGTTCTGTTAGCACAGAGCTCCATTATAGCATCTGTTCGGAGGGCAGGAATGTTGAAATGGACACACACACACACACACACACACACACTCACGTGTAAATTAAAATGGAATTTAGAGTGATTTAGGAAAAAATTATAATTTTAGGAGAATATAAATCAGTCTGTCCTTGACTTGAATGTTTCACTGTTGCTGCTTATATAATTTCATGGAAAGCAGAGCCCAAAGTAGAGAAGGTCCAGAGAGGGCAGTAAAAACAAGAGGAACCCAAGAGAGAGGATGTGATTCCAGAATCAAAACCAAGAAAAATTGGGAAGCCTCATCCTGTTGTACTTAAAGAGGAGCAGAGAAATATAGAGACGGAGGCAGAAGGAGAGAGACAGAGGATTGATATAGAAAATAACAAAAGGAATAGCAAATGGCAGGTGGAGTGGCCACTAAGTTGATTATATTGAGAAATAGAAAACTTTGTATTGAAAAAATAATGTGTCCTCTTATAGGCGTAACATGTAATTAAGCAGCTGGATGTTGTTGTAGAAACAGTTGTATCTTGAAATGCGTCATCTGTCACAGGATGATAGTGTCTGCACTTGCAACGTAATTAAGGAAGAAGCTCTAGATCATGATGCTTTCCTAGGAAATGCACAGCTGCTGGAGGTGGGTGGGGAGGAGAAGGAGTCAGCGGCTGAAGTGTGGTGTTGACAGCTAAGCCTGTCGTGGACCATTTGCATCTTCCTGGGCACTAAGAATTCTAGCATCTGGGACTGGAAGCTCCTGATTGGTTGACTTTTTCATGTTATTCCTGGTTAGCACACCCTATGCTAGGGGAAAAACCCCACACAATTGGATGGATTTGGATGAGGGTAATTTAAAACATTTAAAAAGGTGATCTGTAACCATTAAATTACTGTAAGATAAAACAGTGGTCTAAAGCATTAGGAAGCCGAAGTAAAAAAAAGAAAAAAAATTTTTTTTTCAGCTGGATTGTTTTTTGTTTTTGTTTGTTTTTGGGTTTTTTTTGGCTGCACTGTGAGGCTTAGTTCCCCGACCAGGGATTGAACCCAGGCCATGGCAGTGAAAGCACAGAGTCCTAACCACGGGCCCACCAGGGAATTCCCTCAGCTGGATTGTTATGTTTGGAAATGGGATAAAATGGCACATGTACAAATATGTGAGCATGCACATACACACACACACACCAATAATTGAGTCTCCAGTTTTACCCTCATTTTCCTGTCTTTCTTCTCCCCACTTTTTCTGCATTTTCCTCGTACTCATCTGTTTCTATTTCTTAACTTACCTACTTTTCCCAAATTAGATGTGTCTGTCTTTGTTTATTCCTTTCTCTTTCAACTTCAAGTAACGCCAGTGAAACGAAGGAATGTGGATGTTGTTACTGGTTTTCACCGTGTGGCTGTACGCCTGTTAGAACTTGGAAAGCCATCTTAAATTTTGTTTCCTCCCAATCTTGCCTCCTCTTCATCCTTCCCCATTTCAGGCTTCCTATGGATTGAAAAGTGGGACTCTTCCTAGCCCGACTTCTGGCACGGGATGTCTGTGGCCTGTGGGGTCCGGGAGCCCGTCTGGTCTTGGCCCTCTGAGGAGCAGGCTTTTCTTATGCTCCACGTGGGATTTGAGTGGCCGTTAACCCTGAAGACCAGGACGCTGCGGCACCCCAGCACGGTTATGTTTGAAAATGATTCCAAGTGATTTGGAACATTTGTTGTGCATTTTCTTCTGTGTCCGTGTTTTCTCTAATTTGAGTGTACAGCAGAACCCCCCCCGGGAGGGCATGTTAAAACACAGACTGCTGGGCCGCACCCCAGAGTTGCTGATTTGGTGGGTCTGGGGCACTTATTCCAGGAAGCACACTCTGAGAACCACTGTTTCTCATCTACCCGCAGTTACGTCCCCAGCTGATTGAGGTCAGCAGTCTTAAGGCCAGAATGCTGAGTGCCTGAAGGCCGGTGTGCTGCGCAGCACTAGACCAGTCCTGTCCGATGGAAACACCATGTGAGCCGCAGATGGGAGAGAAAATTGTCTCGTAGCCACAGTAAAAAAAGTCCCAATAAACCGGTGAAGTTAATTCAGGTAGTCTCTTTCAACCCAGGGAATCAAAGATATCATTTAACGTGTAATCAGTGTAACAGACCATTGATGAGATTTTTCACATCCTTATTTTCATACGAAGTCTGACTTCGTGTGTACGAATCCTACATTTCCAGTACATCTCAGTTCAGACTGACAGCATTTCGAATGCTTGGTGGCCACATGGGGCTGGCTGGTGGCTACTGTCCTTACGCAGTGTAACTCTAGGACTTTCTCTTGCTCCTGGGGGACTCCCTCTTTCCTTTCTTAAAATGCGTTATTTTTAGGGACTTGCGAGAAAGTTTGCGTGTATTTCTTCAGCATCTTCCGTGATACAGAGCACTTCCCGCGGAGTCACGAGCTCTGGAGTCTCTACGTCTGGAGTAAGTTTCGATCTGTGTGACTGACTCATCAGTAACTATCCTCATGATGGGACAACAGTGGCCGAGCCCAGAGCTGGGGATTGGGATGAGAGGAAAGTTTACATCAGTGTTCCTGGGGAAAGAAAGTTCTTTTCCCTAAGCTCTTCCTCAAAAAAAAAAAAAAAAAAAAAACAGATTAAGGAGTGATCAGTGACAGAATGAGGGTTGTTTTAGGGGTGAAAGGTCAGGAAGAGAGAGCAGTGATTTTAGGAGGAAAGTTAGATATGGGGTAGAAGAAACTGAAACTAAAACAACAAGGTTCAGGGCTTCCCTGGTGGCGCAGTGGTTGAGAGTCCGCCTGCCGATGCAGGGGACGCGGGTTCGTGCCCCGGTCCGGGAAGATCCCACGTGCCGCGGAGCGGCTGGGCCCGTGAGCCGTGGCCGCTGAGCCTGCGCGTCCGGAGCCTGTGCTCCGCGACGGGAGAGGCCACAGCAATGAGAGGCCCGCGTACCGCAAAAAACAAACAAACAAACAAAAAAACAACAAGGTCCAGTACATGAAAGGTGGAGAGATATGTATGTGTATATATATATATATATGAAATCTCATTATATATACACATATATGGACTATTTAAGTACAATTTGCTTTGTTCCCTCTATTTGACTACTACCACAAGGAATTCTGTTCCTCTAATTCATGTATCGTCATCGCCTGGTGATGAAAGAGAATAAGAAGAGAACACCGACGTTTATGTGTTATTTTTCTCTTTCTTCTCTTTTAACATGATGACATATGAACTGTAAGTCAAAATAAGTCCATTATAGGATGTGCATAGGACCTCGGAAACTACTAAAATTAGTGAGCGCCAAACCTCAGACCCTAGAAATTAGCCCTTTAAATGCACTCACGAAGAAAGCAGTTTGAAAGCTGAACTTTGACTGAATCATCGGGGTCCTGCAATAAGGAGGTTGCAGTAAATGTCTGAGACCCACTGGCGTGCCACCCGGGTTCAGAGGAGAGTTGCTCAGCTCTGCTACCTTCAGAAGGTGAGGACTTGTCTCTGAAGTGTTGGAGCTCTGTCCTCTCCATCTGTCTCTTTCAAATTGGCTAAAAACAAATACCATGTTTAAGTAGAGTAGCATTAAAAATCGATGAAATCGTACATCCTGATATATGTGATAATGATAGTCTCTGTACAGCCATGACGTTTGAGTTTTGCTGAAGACTTTTATCCTGGAATATTATTCTGTTCCTTTCTCACTCTGTCTCATTTCAACGTGAGATAACGCAGTGTGTACTTGAAACCATTTAAAGTGACTAAAGGGTTCCGAGCGGTGGTTACTTCAGAAAAATTGGCGTTTCAGAGAGATGTGTTTTGCAGGGGAATCTCATGCTGCCATGGCTCTAGACATTTTTCAGATGCAGCAAGCAATATGGGTGCTGCCATATTCCCCCCTCTAAGACCCTGTGATGGTCTAGTGGAAGACCATTATGTAGATTACACAGCTAATGGCTTAGCTGACTGGCACTTCTATATAAATACAGCATGTGGCAGTTATTTTAAAAAACAGGACAATTCTAGTTGCATCAGGCTTATCCCATTTAGTGAAATCAAACAGTATTTGAAGACAGGGGAAAATAGAACATTAGAAGTCACATTTCTAACCTGGGTTCTGATCTAACAAGCCATTTAATTTTCCCCAACTCTTGTTTTCCGACACATATATGAATGGGTTGAATCTTGTGAGCTTCAACTCTTTTGGAGTCAGGAACCTCTTCTTAAGAAACTACTACACAGGTAAATTTTTACAAGTCATTCAGGAGTTTCATGGGTCCTCTAAAGTCTAGGGGTTTCTAGACTTTTATTCGAACCCTGAATTAGTTAATCTCTCGCATTTTTTTCCCCTTATGATTGGGAGAAGTCTATGGGTGTGCTGTATGAACCTTTGTAGACAGAAGCCTCTGATTCACAGATGGTGAACTTTTGGTGGATTGATGCTGTTCAGGTCACACTTGCTCAACATCCTGGGATTAGTGCCGGATGTAGGGTCTACTGATGACCAGAATTTCTGAAGAGGTGGCTGTGAAGCTGGGAAAGGAGCAGGTGGGCTTGGAATTGTCAGACCCGGCTAATCTGGAAACTTCCCTAACCCATGTGGCCCCAGTTTCTCCTTTTGTGTAAGGAATGAAGAATGTCTGTGGCATGTGATTTTATGGGGCGTTTAAATGAAATGACAGACCACGACTTAACAGAGGTAAGTCAACTGCTAGATGGCAGTGAGCCAGGCGAATGCTTATCACGTGTTTACTTGTTGTTCAGACACTTCCCAGAGGGTTGTGTCTGGCAGACTATGGACTCTTAGGAGGTGCAGACCCGGCAAGGCAGGGAAACTGCAGTGCACTTGATGGGAACGGCCACGTGGGACTGTGGGAACCTCTTCGTGTGTAACAGGAAACCACGGTATCTGGGGAGGCCTCCTGAAAAGGGAGATGAACTTGAAAATCGCTCTTGCCAAGGGAGGAAGATGGGCTTAAACTTTTGGAAAATCAGAGGCACTCTTTGGACCTGTGCTCTCCAGAGGGCTAGACAAACATCAAAGAGAGTCTTTTGATGAAAAAACCTCCATCTGATACATTTAACATCTGGTCAGTGTTAGCATACAGTGACACCAGAATTCATTACTTAAAGAGATACTTGGGAAGCATTTCAGAACACTGCTTCATTTGTTCACTTTTTCTCATTATGTCACAGGCGGGCCGTAAGAGCTTCCTGAGAGAAGTGTGTATCATTTTTGTACAAACAGATCCAGCAGGTTTCCATGGCAGTTTGGGTTGTCTGCAGACCTTCATATCCTTACTTCTGCAAGTCTCGTTCTTCTTGCAGGGGTCGTGTCTAATGTCTTAGGTCTGGAAGGATGAAGTTCTTTTTCTCTCTTTGAAGGTTAATTTTAATTGTCTCTTTCTAAGTTCTTATAATGTATGCATATTTTAAGCCATTGATGAAACTGCAGTCTTGTTCATAGCCGGTAAGTGATTAATCTGTTTTGTTCTGCTTTTATTTTCAGATTGAAGAATTTCGAAGGCTGAGGACACACGCGAAAGGGGCAGAGCTTGTGGAAGGCTGTGATGGGATTTTGGGAGACAATTTTAGACCCACGCAGCCACTCAGTGACAGAGTCATTAGAGCCGCGTTTCAGTAGCTGAAGAGAGCAGGAACCGGTGCGTCTTCATCTGGGTATGTTCGGATTAAGCAAGGAAAACGAGGCGCGCAGCTGAGCCTGTCACACCAAAGCGACTCTTACGATGATCCTCATAATTTTGCGATGTCAGCACACCTCATTTAAATCTAGGGCACATTCTCAAGCCCCATTAATTACAAGTCAGGTGGCCTGTAAAAATTTCATGCCGTGTTGGACAGAAATCTACAGTCCTTATGTTTTCGAGCAGAGCAGCCTTTCATTCTAAGTTTTGCTCTAATATCGGCTTTCACAAGGGAAGGTGCCTGAGGCAGGGGAACAGTGACACGCAAGTACCTCTTTGGTACTTTACTATGTTGTCGCACCCTTGAAACTGCAGCTGTCACCTCCTGTTGATGGGGGAGCGTAAGGGAATGGACTGGGAGACCTGTTGAGCCTCAAGGTGGCCCTTGGTGTTCAGTGCAGACTTGGTCGTCTTGCTTATCAGGGTAGGTAGGGTGAGGGCAGATCTGGCATGAATGAAAATACTTGTCCTGTGAAAGTGCTTTTATTCGATAGATCAGGAAGCCCTTGCTAATTATCTGAATGTAGTATGTTTCTGTATGGACTAAAACCTAATCTGTGTGTTTTAATATATCGAATTCAGTGTTTGTATTCCTTACCCTTCAGGACTAACAAAGTAAAACATCACAAGCATGGAAGAGATAAAATATACATAAATGCCTCTGTACTGGGTTACTTCTTCACCTTGTACATTGCCCAAGGGCGTGTAGCTAGGTCCGTGTGCGTTGCTGGGAAACCACTGCTTCTCATAAGAGGGAAGCGTCTGTTAGAACAGTTTCCTAGGAGTCAGGTCAGAGCTCTGACTGTTTAATGGACCGTTAAGAGTATGTACTGTCATCCCGTGTGAAGGGTACCATGGACCGGGGAGTCACAGAGGAACAGAAATCTCTGGCCTCGGGGAGCTCAGAGTCTCCTGAGCCAGACAGCTGATCTAGGAATTTTAAAGGGTGGTCACTTGGTCCACGTGTTTCCCTCTCCATTTTTCTTGCCCCTCTGTTATCACTCTATTGATGCACCCGGTACTCCAGCCAGTCTGTCTTTTCTCTTCTGTGAATGTGCTTCGCTCACCCAGTCCTTCCCCCTCTCTCCTTTTGCTCCTTGAAACCCTAGCCGACTACAGGCCCAACGCGCGTACCGTCCTCAGCAGGAATTCTCTCCTTGTCCCTTACACTGTACCTCTTGTGTCACAGTTTTTCTTCCAATTAGCTATTCGTATATTTCTTATTTCCTGTGTCAGATTTCAAGCTTCCTAAGGGTTGAAACATGTTGATTTTACTTTGACTCCATCGTGGCCCGTAACACTTGGAGTGGTGGATGTCGTTAGGGAAATTAGAAATTTCTTAGAACTTATGTGTGTCCTGTATCAGCCAACCGTGTTCCAGTCCTTCGTTCCTTCTCAGCTTCTGTGTCAGCCAGTAGATGATGGAGACGATGATGAGGAGGCCCGGCAAAGTCACCTGTGGTAGGAATGAGAAGGAGCTTTCAGTAATTCATATATGATAACAGTGGAGAACATCCCAGAGGGCTTTAAGCTGAGCCTTATAATGGATGAGCTAAAGAATTAAAATAATATTCAGTCAGAAATCATTATTGAGCACCTACTACGTGACTGGTTCTGTGTATACAGAGATGAGAAGAACAGATGTCGTCTCTGCCCTCATAAAAGCTAGAGTCTGAGATGGGGAAGCTGGCAGTGGAGAAACAAACACTTCTGGCCCAGGGAGGTCAGCTCCGTGCTGTGTGACCATCTAGAGGGGTGGGATAGGGAGGGTGGGGGGGAGACGCAAGAGGGAGGGG
>NC_041228.1:73773742-73832099 GCF_002837175.3 Physeter macrocephalus
ATATGGGGATATACGTATGCATATGGCTGATTCACTTTGTTATACAGCAGAAACTAACACAACACTGTAAAGCAATTATGCTCCAATAAAGACGTTAAAAAGAAATACACAGTTACAAATTGTAATAAATTCCATGAATGAAAAGATCCACGAAATGGGGTGAAGGAGATTTCAGATAGAGGGAATATCTTTTGCAGAGACGCTGAGGGCCCAGTCTCTGTGGAGGTGATAAGAGTTTGATGCATTGGTGCACCTGAAAGAAGCCTTGTGAGTCTGGGGTATGGAAATGAAAAGGGAAGGTCAGGCCGGGCCCATGACTTAGAGGGCCTCGGCAGCCGTGTTAAGACATCTTTATTTCATCGTCAGTGTGCTGAGATCTAAGCGTTCTCAGGAGATCACAGTGGCTGGAGAACGGATGGATCAGATTATTGTGGGCCAGGCTGTGGCGGTGGAAGGATATTTGAGAGGTCCACTGGGTAGCCAAGGTGAAAGGCATGTAGGCTTGGATACCAGCCTAGGAGCAGTAAAGACGGAGAGAAGCTGACATGTGTGAAAGGGTCTTGGAAAGTGATATCTAGGGATAAATTGGACGAGGCTGGGGGGAGATGGAAATATCAAAGTTAACACCTGGGGTTTGGGGCTTTAGAAACTGTGTGGCTAGAGCGCCACTGACTGACGAGGGAAGCCGGAGGAGGCTGTGTCTGAGATGGAGAGCGGGAGGGGACTGAGAGAGGCTTGTCAGTCACAGCAGTGGGCCTGGCGTGAGGGAAGCTGGAATTTCGAGAGCGGAGATCAGGAAAGAGGTTTGAACAGAATGCGGGAGTCGTGGGCATAGAGATTTTATACATACAAGTGTGTAGGTATAATGTTCAGAGATTTTATACGTACAAGTGTGTACGTATAATGCTCTCATGCTACCTGGGGATGACCTCGGATGTTCATAAAATCTTACGGGATGCTTTATGACCAGTTAACCAAAGCACAGAGAAGCTAGGTCATCCGCTCAAAGCCATCGGGCAGCGGGGCTGGAGGCTGGACCCAAGCAACCTGCCTGGCGGAGCTCCTTGTTGTAAGCACTGCAGGACAGAGGTCAGGGAGCGTCGCCACGCTGGCGCTCAGGGTGGCAGGAGGACGAGGGAGGCGGTTGCAGTGGGCACAAGCTGGGCATGACGGGAGGGGGTGGAGATACCTTGTGGTGGCAGCTTCAGGCAAGCGTGGGGAGGGGAGGCGGAGCTGGGAACCGAAGGCTGCGGCGATGGGGCGGGGGGGCGGGGAGTGAAGGAGGCTTTTTTTTTTTAATTGAGATATAATTGACCTATACCATTGTGTAAATTTAAGGTGTACGATGTGTGTTTTGATTTGATGCATTTTTATATTACAGTATGATTCCCACCTTAGCGTTGGCTAACACCTCTGTCGTGTCCCATATCTATCATTTCCTTTTTTGTGGTGGGAATGAGACTTTTTTTTTTTTTTTTTAAACAAAAGAAGTAGTAAAACTTTTCTGTATGGGGGGGGCGCGGAATGAGCCAGTGGGTGGGCGGGGCTGAAGGTGCTGTTTCTCGAGGGGCTAGTCCTAGCAGTGAAGTCCCTGAAAAGTTGCCAGGGGATGGGGCCCTCGGCACACGTGGAGACTGACCTTTGTTATGGGAACGGACACTTGGTGTGCTATCACAGGAAGGAAGGAGCTGGCGGTTTATAGACAGCGTTTCATGACTTGCTTTACTGTTTAAGGAGGGTTGGGTAGAAGCTAGAAGAGGTGAGCGCTGCCAGCCAGCTGGGAGATGGGTGCCGAGTGAGGGTCCGGAGGGCTTACGGGCACGACCCGGTTGGAGGCGCAGGCAGAGAGGGGCGGTGTGGTTGGTGAACGTGAATTTATGAATTTCCCCAGTGTAGGTTTGGTATGCTGTCTGTGAATGTCGGTAAAATGACGCTTTTTATGAAACGGGATTATTGGCTTGAATTTTTGATCCATATCTGGTCCTACACCAGAATTGCCTGTCTCTAAATATCTAAATAACCATCACTACTTTATCTCTCTCTTGCACACACACACACACACACACACACACACACGCACGCACACACACACACACACTCTCTCTCTCTCTCTCAAATGTTTATGAGAAGATTACATATATTTCAGATACTTCATATTCATGGTATGATAGGAGGACAGTGTGTAATTTTCAGTCTTCGATTAATTGCAGTTTAGATATTTTAAGAAAGAGGATGGATTTATGTTCTTGTCTTGGTGGCTGAGATTACTTAAAGGAGGTCATTTTCCCCCAAATTCCTAAGAATGGTGCAGAAATTCTTTCAAAGGCGACTTCACTTCTGACCGTATCCTTTTATGAATACATTTTTGATCCTTTTATCTTGAAATGTGTCATACAAATCTAGTCGTACTGCTACATAAAAATTATATTGGGAAATCAGACTTATGGACGTGTGCTTTTTATTTGATATTTAATAATGCCCTAAGGCAGGTAATTCAAACTTTTATTAAAGTGAAATGATTTGACAGTCAGACTTTGAATTTAATGCATGAATGTTTCATTTAAGCTCTTGGCACTGAAAAGGAAAAAAAACACTTTTTTTCTGATAGTTCTCTAAAAAATGTTCAAAATAATTTAGATTTATTTTAGCTATGCTTTATTAAAATAACTTTAGTTTTTGGGCTTAAAATGACATTTATTTTTGCATGACATGTCTAGACATCTGGAGGGTTTTGATAACCAAGACTTATTACTCTCCCATGAATTATCTGTGACTTTTTTTTTCTTTTTTTTTTTTTTTTTTTTGCGGTACGCGGGCCTCTCACTGCTGTGGCCTCTCCCGTTGCGGAGCGCAGGTTCCGGACGCGCAGGCTCAGCGGTCGTGGCTCACGGGCCCAGCCGCTCCGCGGCATGTGGGATCCTCCCGGACCGGGGCACGAACCCGCGTCCCCTGCATCGGCAGGCGGACTCTCAACCACTGCGCCACCAGGGAAGCCCTATCTGTGACTTTTTATATTACCATTTAGGAAGTATGAACTGTGGTTTTGTACTTGTTTAAAGAGTTAGCACGTAAGTCACCCAGGTGCAGGGCTAGTTCAGATTTCTAGGAGCCAATCTACCCACTGAACTTTCTTTACGATGCAGGAGAACCAAATCTTAATAACAAACCAAAACAAGACCAAAGCTTTATGTCCAGTTTCCTTGCTGCCCTTGGCATGATAATATCGGTACTACCCTTCCAGTGAAATGATTACTTGCCTGTTTGTTTCATTAAGTATTAACCAGTTTTTAGAAAGCTATTCTGACTGTTCAGAGATTTGCCTGCTTTGCCTGTGACTCAGCCATTGTTAAACTGCACACATGTTTACAGTAACTATAGTTAATTATAATTATTTTCTGTAAAAACCAATGCCACAGAGCTCTTTAAATACCTCCCTGTAAACAGGTAAATAAATATCCTACATTTCTTGGCAACATTATTTCCAATTACATTAACAATTTATCTATTTATGAGATCTGTTATTTACATAAAACCATGTTTCTTGAGTTGATTTAGCTTTAGAACAAAACAGTATGATTAAACAACATATATTTTAGCCATAGAATTAATATAGTTATGAATAAAAAATGTTTTCTCCAGGAAAATAAAGTAACCTCCCTTACCCCCTTTAAAAGGGGAAAATATGTGTGCTCCAAATAGATGAGGAAAAAAAAAAACCAGAAAAAAGGAAGAAGAAAAAAGAGGGTTATTAAACAAGTATCTCTGATCCCTGTGTCAAACTTACCCTCATATTTGGGCAAAGACCCGTTTTGGGTCTTTGAAGTCACATTCAGACTGTGCTGAACTCTTCCCCATGTATACTTTTGCAATTAATCATGATGTATTCTTAGCTTTAATAAATGCTATAGCTAGCATCAATTGCATGGCAGCTTTCTTTTATAACCTAACAGAGTTGGAGGTTAGAAAAGACTGAGCCATTATGGAAAAGGAGGGGATTTGTGGGAAAGGGATAATGTCAACTCTGAATGACCAAGTAGGTAAAAGCTATTATCCTTTCAGGATAAATGGAAAGCTCAGAGCCGTATTTTCAGTCAGTAGAACTTGGACTGGCTTCACTCCAATAATTTAATATGATGCACAGCATTAGGGTGAGAAATGAAAGCTCGATGGTAGAGCTATTTTCTATTTACTGTATCCTATAGAATTGCCCGAAAATGAATGGATTTCCTAAAGGATCTCAGTATGATTTCAGGAAAAGGCCAAAATACCAAGGGTGGTCAGCCCATCTATTATGTTTTGATTTTGTGATACAAAAATTGTTCTTAACCCAAGAATGAAAAGTATCAAAGCTGTATAGACATTTCTTCAAGATTAGTAAAGAAGGAAAATAATCCCTGCTTCCATTATCTGTCCTTTTTTTCTTTTTTCAGTATTAGGTTAATTTATTGTGGGTAAAAATTCCTGAATAATTTATTCCCCTTCCCACCCATGAATTTAAACAAAATTGTGTTTGGGAGGAAGGAAAGAACATCTTGCAGTCATGGGTCAGCTTTTATGTTGAACATTAATATATTACGATACCCTAAATATAGTAGATTTCATGATTTTAAACTTCATTTATTTTCCATAAGAAAATCACTGAGACCAGGTTATCTCCTGTAAACATGTTGTATTATGTCTTTTTCCTCGTGGATACTCATTTTTGGTAATTTCCTCAAACCAACTTTTAAATTTTATTTTTCCAGTTTGAGACTTATTAAGAAAACATTGTTCACAAAGAAGCATTCATTTCAGTTTCTTCCTCATTTACTGTCTGTCCTTTCCAGTTCCTCTTTTCCCTGATGAAGTTCATAGAGACTTAGGAAAGCGGGTTCATCATAGACCCAGGGAACTGTGAAAGCCCAGCACACAAAGGGACCTTCCTGGAGGCCACTTGCTGTTCGAGTCCCCATGGCTCAGCCTGTGGCGCTTCCTCTCTTTGTAGGTGGATCATCTACACCCACAGCATCTGTTACCACCAAATACAGATGACCCTCTCATTTATCTGCCGACCCCAGGTCTCTCTGTTAAGTTCTAGAATTGGATGCCCCAGCCGTTTGCCTCACTTTTCTTTTGGATGCATCAAAGGCGTCTCACACTCAATACATGAAAGATTGAATATATGGTCGTCCTTCGCTGACTTGGCTGTCTTCCAGTTTTCTTAGGCATTCAAGTCACACTTGACACTTCTCACCTCACCGCACCTCACATTTCCAGTTTATCGTCCAGTTCACAGATCCGCCTTTGGATTAGCTCCCAAATCCATGTCTGTGACCATCACAACCCATAAAGTTAGCAGCAGCTCTCACCTGGGCTGTTGCAGGAACTCCCCCCTCTCTTCTACATAGGATTGTTGAAGAAAGATGTGCAAAAATAGAAGACATGGGTGACAGAGAGCCCTCAAACTTGCGTGTCAGCTCTGATTGACTGATATGAGCTGTCTAGAGTGTTGAGAAGGATTCCGCGTCCACGGCTGAGTGCAGTGCGAAAGGGTGACGGGACTCACTGGCAGCATCTGTCACTGGGGGCTGGTGGTGGTATTGTAGTTTGTTATTCCCATCCACAGTGGAAGGTTGGGTGATTGGCATCTGACTTAAATGTCACTTGCGAAGTTGCAGAGTCTTGAATGGGTTTTGGAAGATTGACCTACGTCACATCTACTGATATGTAGCCGGATGTTAGCAGTTATCGAGGAAATACAGAAACATGATGAAAGGACTGAAGTCCCCTCATCAACCTTCTTTTTAATATTTTCATTTTCTTTTGTATTAGTTACTAAACATAACAAAACATAGCAAATAGCTTACATATAGCAAAACCTAGGAGATCTGAAATCTCAGCATAGAAATGAAATAGCATGAGGGTGATGGAAGGATCATGGCCTGAGAGTGGAGGAACTTACCTGCTCCAGGCCCTTCGTTAGGGATGGAAGCCATCTCCTGAAGAAGGGAAAAGGGTTTGTTAAAGAAGAAACCAGGTAAGGGAAAAGTAGATACTGACATGCCACCCACAAGGGTGAGAAACAATGTATTTTAAAGTATTAAAAAAAAAAAGCCATACCAAAAAATTGTCAATTTAACTATATAGGTCTTAGAGATATTTATATGTTAGTACAAATAGATTTGCCTTATTCTTTCAACTACTTCATTTTTTAAAAATTGAAGTATAGTTGATTTACAGTGTTGTGTTAGTTTCAGGTGTACAGCAAAGTGATTCAGTTATTCGTATATCTGTTCTTTTTCAGATCCTTTTCACTTATAGGTTATTACAAAACTTTGAGTATAGTTCCCTGTGCCATACAGTAGGTCCTGTTGGTTATGTATTTTATATATAATAGTGTGTATATCTTAATCCCAAACTTCTAATTTATTCCCCCCCGCCTTTCCCTTTTGGTAACCATAAATTTGTTTTCTATGTCTGTGGGTCTACTTCTGTTTTGTAAATAAGTTCATTTGTATCATTTTTTTAGATTCTACATATAAGTGATATCATATGATATTTGTCTTTCTCTTTCTGACTTTACTTAGTATGATAATCTCTAGGTCCATCCATATTGCTGCAAATGGCATTATTTCCTTCTTTTTTATGGCTGAGTAATATTCCATTATATACATAGACCACATCTTCTTTATGCATTCCTCTGTTGATGGACATTTAGGTTGCTTCCATGTCTTGGCTATTGTAAAGAGTGCTGCAGTGAACATTGGGGTGCATGTATCTTTTCGAATCATAGTTTTTCTCTGGATATATGCCCAGGAGTGGGATCCCTGAATCGTATGGTAACTCTATTTTTATTCTTTCAAGGAACCTCCATACTGTTGTCTCTAGTGGCTGTACCGATTTACATTCCCACCAACAGCGTAGGAGGGTTCCTTTTTCTCCATACCCACTCCAGCATTTGTTATTTGTAGACTTTTTGATGATGGCCATTCTGACTGGTGTGATACTTCAGTTTTAATTAAACAAACATGCCAGTGAAAACTTGTTTTGGTAGCATACAAAGCTAAAATAGTCTAGACAATGCCCAATATCTTGGACAGAATCTGAAATATTTGTTGGATAATATGGAGGTTTCTCCAATCAAGAAATTTGCCACTATGTAACACCATTCTCAAAGTAAATTAATTGCTAAAACAATAAAACCACATTGGTTTTGGATGGGTCTGTTTTCTATCACAGTGCTTCTTTAAATGCCTGCAAAATTTCTGAATTCTTATAGTTTATACATAAAGGTCTTCAGGGCTTGTCTGCAGAAAATATTTTCAAACACATCTTAGAAGCATGGAGTCAAACTGGATCTCAAAAAGTTATTTAATCTAGTCTTCTGCCTGAAAAGGTCTTCAGCTAAATTATTATAGATGATTGGTCCCCACATCTAGAAACAAACAAGCAAACAAACCTTCATTGTATGAGATACCTACTTCAGAGGTTCTTCTGCATAATGCAAAAGGGAAAAAAAAAGAAAAAAAGAACCTCATGAAATACTCTCCCGGTAAAGTATGAACTGAATTGGAACACCATTTTGATAGTAATATTTTTTATGGTTTGCCATAAATTAAATTTTTTTTTTTTTTTTTTTTTTTTTTTGGTATGCGGGCCTCCCTCTGCTGTGGCCTCTCCCGTTGCGGAGCACAGGCTCCGGACGCGCGGGCTCAGCGGCCGTGGCTCACGGGCCCAGCCGCTCCGCGGTATGTGGGATCCTCCCAGACCGGGGCGCGAACCCGGTTCCCCTGCATCGGCAGGCGGACGCGCAACCACTGCGCCACCAGGGAAGCCCCATAAATTAATATTTTTGATGAATGTAACCAGTTATATTCCAAGTATTCCAAGATTTATGTTTTTCTTGTGTTTGCAGCATGTGAGAATTCCTATAACCTTTACAGTGCAGAGAAACTCACATAATTTTTCACAAATATGAGTGTTCATTCTGATTTTAGTATGGGTACAACCAGTGGTTCTCTAATGGTACCATTTCTTTCAAGAATGATTATATTTAGTGGGTCCCAGCAATTAAATCACTATAATGAGAAATAAAAGATTGTAAATAAGAATAACAATGTTATTAATCATCTAAATTAGTCACTTATGGCACGTTCCTGGACCTGAAATATTTCCATAGGAAATAATGCTAAAATCCACATTTACTTATAATTAGACATAATACAAACCTCTCATTATAATAGTTGCCCAAATCCCACTTCAACTTAATTTCATTGACTTTGATTTCTGGACTGAAAGCATTAAGCTTGAACCTAGTGAAAAATGTATAATATGTGCATTCAATTAAGAAGTAATTAGATATTCAATCACCCTTACAGCACACTAGGGATTAGGGAAGGAGGAAGAAAAATGTGACGCGCTGTAGTGTATAACACAGTTTTGTTAATTAGTGTAGTGCTAATTGAGATTGAGAAAGTGTCAGAATAGTATAACATAGGTTTGCTTGTGAAGAACTTTAAAAGCTAAGTTTAGTGTTTTATGATACTTTGATACAGAGTTGTACAGAATATACCAAACCATCTGATGTGTCCTTGAGTTTCAGTTAAAGTTTACACATTCATTCTAAGTGACACATACTAGTGAGTGATGAAGGGGAAAGAACAGCTGCTTTTTAATGTTTCCAACCCTCTGCTATATTTTATCTCATTTAATCCTCACAACGATCTTGTGAGGCATGTGCTTTTATTTCCATTTTAGAGGTGGAGACCCTGAGGCTGAGAGGGGCTGAGCAACTTGCTCAGGGTCACAGCCAGTACAGGGCAAAGCCAGGGTTCACACCCAGGTAGGTTTCACTGCAAACCCTGAGCTCTTTTCACTACGCCTTTCAAATAACAAAGGGCAGATAATTATGAAGTCCTTGTATATCTTTGCCTCCTTATCTCTTTAGATAAGTTCCTGGGGATGAGATTTCTAGGGAAAAAGGACACCCGTGTTTTCATTTTTGGTATCACATTGCTAATAGTCTCCCTAAGGGTTAACACTAATCTATGCTTGCACCATGGATTGAAGGTGTTTTTGCCCTTTTTAAAATCAATCACTCTGTATACTTTCCACCTCTTTCTCATCTCCTTTTTACTCCTCACTTTCTCGAAATGTGTTCATCTCCGTTTACCTATTGAAATTTCTGTGACAAGAGTAACCCCTTTGATTTCTCTGAATATGATACATATTCATGGCAGAAAATTCAAACAGTACAGAACAAAATGAAGCAACAAGGATCTCTCAGACACTCCTCTCAGTGACAGTCACCATGAACACGGGGGTGAACGTGGAGGTCCCCCCATAGCTCAGTGGGGGATGGCTTAGGTTCCATTCTGACTCCATTGGTAGTTAGTTGTGTGACCTTGACAAAGTTCCTAGTATCTCTAAGTCTCTTTTTTCATCACTTAAAAGAAGGCCATAGTAGTACCTACCTCATAGGGTGGTTGTGAAGATACAGTGAAGTAATGCAATTAAAGTGCTTACCATGTTTTTGGTCCACAGTGTTTAAGTATTTAATGAATGTTACCTTTATCATTATTTTTGTTCTTTTGATCCTTCTTTTTGCATATCTCTCATAAGCACATCTAGACATATAATGTTCTTCATGGGATTATATTATGCAGGATATTTTTCTATCTGCTTGTTTGATACCTCTTTTCACGTCATTCAATAGATAACGTGTACATTTTAATGATTGTACATAAGTTGCCTTTAATTATGTACCAAAATTTATCGAGTGTTCCTCTATTATTGTACATTTTAGGTCATTTTCAGACTTTGCTATAATCAACAGTACTGTGGTTAACATATGCATTTATTTCCTTAAAAACTTCTTAGTAGTGAGATTACTGGGTCAGAGCATTTTAATTGTAATACTGTATATGTGCAAATTGCTCTAAGAGTTGTATCCCTTTAAGTTTCCACTGACCATGTGTCCAACTACAGATTTTTCTTCACCTTCACTGACGTTGAGTATTTTCAAATTTCTTATCCTTGCCAATCTGATTAAAAATGATTCTGTTACATTATATTAAGTCTTTCTTTGAATACTTGGTTTTATCCTTGAATTTCCTGTTCTGTTCCATTAATCTATCTGTTCATGAGCACCAACCATTGTGTTTGTGACATTGGTGTATATTTCAGTGTTTGGTAGGACAAGATCCCTTACTAATCTCTTCTGCAGAATTTTCTTATTTCCATGTGTTTAATTCTTCCAGATAAGTGATAGGATCATTTTACCAGAAGGATTGAAATAAAGAATAAAAGAGAGGGTGAGAAAAAGAGAATGAAAGAAAGAGAAAAAGGAAGAAAAAGAATCTTGCTAGAATTTTTGATTTGGATTGCATTGAGTACATAGAGTAATTTAAGGAGAATCGATATCTTTACAATGTTGAATCTTTCTATCAAGGAACAATGCATAGGTCTATGCTTATTAACTTTTTTTTAATGTTCTTTAGATGTTGTATAGTTCTCTCCTCTGACTGAATTTGCTACAGGATGTGCATTTGGACTCTGGAGTCAACCTGGGGTGTGGCTTGATTGGGAATATAGCACTTTCACCTCCTGCTCCATGGTTTGGGCAAATTATTGATTTTCTTTCAGCCTCAGTTTCCTCATCTGTGAAATAGGGATACTAAGAGTCATACCTCCTAGTGGTGTTGTGAGGATTAAACAAAATGTGGTAAAATGCATAGCATGGTGCTTAGCAGGGGGCTAGCATTCAATAAATGTGAGCTATTACTATTATTATTGTAGTTTTTGTGTTATCAATTTTGATTTAGTGTCATTTTTCACTACATTTTTATATTGGTTAATATTTATTCACTGAAAAAATAATTGCTTGGGTTTGTCCTTGGCTTTCTTATTGACCTTTCATATAGTTTCCAATGACATTTTAGTTGATTGTTTGTATTTTCTAAATAGACCCTGGTCACATCTGTAAATAATGACAATTTCATCTTCTCCTTTCTAATTTTACTAGTTCTTATTTTATTGCACCCTCTAGAACTCCCAGAATAATGTTAAATAATTAACAGTGATATCTGGTTTCCCTTTCTTATTTTGGATATGCCTGGATTTCTGTTTCCAAATCCTGTGTTATCTTTCCCACCCTATGTCCTTTAAATCTTCAAAAGCCCTTGACACTCTTGACCTTCTCCTTTCTCTTTCTCCTTTTTCTGTTTATTTTCCTTCCTCCTGACCTGATACTGGTATTAGTGGGTGTGTTGAAAAAGAAGGTGCCTATCTTGCCCTTGCTTGTAATGGAAGGACATTTATTTTTAACCTTCTGTTCAGTGTATGGCAGTATTCTAGGGACTGTGTGCAAATATACACATTACCAGCATAGACTCTCCTGAGGAGCTTATAGCCTGGTGTTGGGAGCGAATCAGATAACCCAGCTAACTCCGAATCCAAGCAGCATGAGAAAAAACTGTCCCGAGAGCATTCGGAAAGAGTTCTCACGTCTAGCATCTCGCTATTTCTTAAAAGACTCTTCTTTTGGAGATTTTACACTGAATTATCTTACTTAAAGAGGGACGTGGCAGTGGGTTATCAATTAGCTGAGCCAAAGTCACTGGAACTGAGGTCAGCCCTGTGACCTGCAGCAGCCTTTGTGAAAGACACGTGGACACGTGCTTTTTTTATTTTTGATAGCTTTGTAGGAAATTCTCCAATGGTGATTTGATTTGCACTCATCCCCGGTGGTCTCTTCACAGAAGATCACTTAAGGTTCAGAAATAGTCACATGAAAGATGGCATCTGTTATAATTATATTGAAATAGCTTTTGATTTAGAAGACTTCTTAGGATTATGGCCTTACTTCAAGGTCTCATTATGAACAATGATCACTGGATAACAGAACATTTCCTTTTATAGTTAAGCTTTCTTATTATTTATATATAGATAAATGGGTATTTGGGAGGAGGTCCCAAAGGGGAGAAAGTCAGCCTGATTACCTTTGTGTATTCCGAGTGTCATTTCTTTATCCAAATAATAGGAAATCTGGAGAGAGAGCAGAGAAATTTTAGGAGAGGACCAGCAACAAAATCATTCAAAACACGTTTTCAGAACTCAGGGACATAAATTTACAAATTGGAAAGACCCACTGAATTTCCAGGGCAGTAGATCAAAATGCACCCACACCAAGGCACTATCATCGTGAAATTTCTGAACATGGAGGGAGAAGTTACAGGGAGGAAAAAACAAGTCAGACTCAAAGAACCTGGAGTTAAAATATCAGTCTTCTCAACAGCAATACTGGAAGCTAAAAGCCAGGGAAGAATGACCTTCAGAATTCTGAGAGAAAGTTGCAGCCCACCTACAATTCCTCACCCAAACTTTCAATAGTCATGTTCAGATATCAAGGTCATTAAAAATTTATTTCCCAGGAAGCTACTGGAAGGTGTGCTTCACCAAAATGGCATAAACCAAGAAAACAGATGTGGGATCCAGGAAACAGGAGAGCCGACAAAGGAGAAAGGCAAAGGAGATTCCCAGAATGATGGTGAAGTGAGGTGGCCAGCATAGAGGGTGTGAGTCCAGATGTGAGCAGTTGAGAAGGCTCTAGAAGAGCTTCCTCCAGGAAGACAAAGTTGATAGACTGCATGATGTGCCTTAACGTCTCGAGAGGAGAGTCAGACAACTGTAGGTAGTTTTGGATTGAGGGTGTACGTGGAAAAAACTCAAGATAATGATTCACTCCAGAGAAAACAAGTTGTGCAAGAAAGGAAAATTAATGATATATTAATACATGTAGTTCAGTTCTGAATAATATATACATCATCACAATGATAGAAATCAAATATTGATCCAACCCAAATTATTATATAACTGTATTGGGAGGGTGGAGTGAAGGGAAGGGTTTACAGTGTGTGTGTGTGTGTGTGTGTGTGTGTGTGTGTGTGTGTGTGTAGAGAGGTAGGGGCTGATAGGAGGAAAGAGGGTCAAATGACATTCTCCATAGGGAAAGTTGACAGACAATGCTAAAACAGAAAACTGAAAAGGAGTAATGCAATCATACCGATTAGCTCTACAGTATTAATAAAATAATCAGCTCAAAGGGTTGAGGAGGAGCAAAGTGGTGGCATATGGGATGGGAAACTGATAGTTTTCGTAACACACCCTTTAGAACTACTTTTTCAACTATGTGCATGTTTAATATTGATACAAATAAAAACGTTAATAAAAATGTTAAAAATGTAACTTTTTGTACAAGTAAAAACATTAAATAAAAACGTTAAATAAATGACAGGAGCAATTGCTCCTGCCATTTTGTTATACTTTTTAATGTATGTACGCACACGTGCGTGGGCACACACGCACGTACACAGACATACATATGTGCATTTTCTTGGAGTGTTTGCTTTGAGCGAGATGTTGTGCTGGGCCTTGGGAACACAGTGCAGATGAGATCAAGTATGATTCCATCCCATGAAAAATTTCTCTGAAATGCTGAAAAGTAAATGTCAAACACATGCTATAGAAAATAATAGGCCATACTGTAGTTCAGTTTTCATTTAGTGAGATGTCTGTAAAATCAACGAAATAGTCACCACTCAGTTATGTGCCCAGGAGGCACTGTTGTCACATTATATCTGTTGTCGTATTCCATTCTCACACAAACCCTACAAAGTAGGTATTGCTATCTGGGGCTCAGAAGGGGCAAATAGATTGCCTAAAATCTTCCAGCCAGTTGGTGGCAGAGCTGGGGTTTGAACTTGAGTCTTTCCGATTCCACATCCACACCCCAGAGTGTGATCAGTTGAACTCAGGGACATAAATTTTTTTGGTAATTTTTCCAGCTGATCTGGTATCATGCAGTGAACGAGATCAAGCATCCACCTCTGGGGGGGAGCTAATAGATCATCCTCAGAGTGCCTTGGCTTTGGGAGGTGACATTTTCTTTGTTTGAACAATGTAAAGGAGAAAAATTCAATAAGCATAGGGCATTAACTTTAGTTTTCCTGTGAGGGAGATTTTAACAGAGTGAGCACCTAAATTCACCAGCGGAGTCCACGCTCAGATGAATTAGAATTCATTCTACATTTATTGAGAATCCTGTAAATCAAGCCATTAGAGCTTTAAAATGAACAAGACACCTGAGAGCTTGTGCACCTGTTGCACTCTGGTTGTATGTTCAATGTTAAAATGCTTTGGGTAAGACCTGACCTCGTGTCATTAGAGTGCATATTTACTTACCTATCTTTTGTCTAATTGATGTTTTAGACCATGGTAGCTTAATTTTTAGAGTAGTTGGGTAAAGCGTAATTGAATTACTTTCATAAACTTGGAATCTCTGCCTCTAGACCAACCTTTCCCAAATGTGTTCTGCAGAGCATTGGCCCTTCAAGATGTTTGTTAAATCAAGACGTGAGTGTCCCATACATTTGGAGTATCCTGCATATAATATTTTTCTTTTGCAGATTTACAGTGCACATTAGCATATTGGAGACTGACATGGTTTTGTTTGAAAGAATCATATTTTACTCCGTGTAATCAGAGTTTCCACAGTATTTTTTGAATACAGATTCATTTTTTCCACTCAACTTCTAGAGTTATGTGGAACACATTTTAGGAAATGGGGGACTCCAGTTATTTTCCTTTTGCCAAAAATTCATCCATGCTGACCTTTAGGCTCCTTTTAAAAAGCTCTAAAATGCTGAGGCTTTACAATTTGGATCATCAGTCAGGGTTATGTCAGTCACTTTGGTTTATAAATGTGTTGGGTTATAGTTGTCAAATGCATACACGAACAATGTCCTACTTTACCTTTGAAATCACTTCTATGAGGCATAATCTTAAAGATTTGGTCATGACTCACTATCTTATTTGAAATTTTAGTTTGGAAATATATGTCCCAGCATTATTAATGTTTTCTAATAAATTGTTCCAGAAATTATATGTATTTATGTGAACATATGCATACATGTGTGGACATGTATATGTACATATGTACAAGCATATCCACCCACATACCATGTACGAACAATTTTAAAGTATTCCATTGTATCATAATTTATTTTTTATTTTTTTCACATCTTTATTGGCGTATAAACGCTTTACAGTGTTGTGTTCATTTCTGCTGTACAACAGAATCACCTATATGTACACATATATCCCTGCATCCCCTCCCTCTTGCGTCTCCCTCCCACCCTCCCTATCCCATCCCTCTAGGTTGTCACAAAGCACCGAGCTGATCTCCCTGTGCTATGTATCATAATTTATTAAGGAAGGAACTTCTTTAGCTTTTTCTAGTTTTTTTTGCTTCAGTGAATATCCTTATACATAAAATCTTTGTATGACTAGGTGGTTATATCTCTAAGATAAGTTCCAAGAAGTAGAATTCTGGGTGAAAAATATATGCGCTCTAAATTTTAATAGATATTTGTTGTCCAAAAGATTGGACTTGTTTATTTTTAGCAACTGTATTAAAGTGTGTTCCCCCAGTCCCATCTCTGGTAACACAAGTAGATGTATTGAACTGAAATCTTAGCTGATGTTGTTTTCTAAATGGGAAGACTATTAGTTCTCTCAAAATGTACGTTTCATGTGTTGTTCTATATTTATTATTTTCTGACTTATTTTATAGAAATGTCACATTATTTGGGGACTAGGAAGCAGTGGTCTTTGTGCTCAATCAGTTACCATCCGCAGTTATTACACAGGAAATTAATGACAATAACTAAAAGCTTTATTTTTATTTATTATTATGCATGATGTGTAAACTTTTTGTTTAGAAAACAGTTCAAGCATTCGTTTATTTATTTTGGTTGAAAATACTTGTCTCTATGAAATTTTGCATTAATAGATTCTGCCAGAGAAATAAAATTATGGTAGACTGTGGAAAAATTGCAGAGATGACAAATTTGAGCGTGAAGATATTTTTGAAATTTCCACATTTTCTTACGAAACGTCTCGTTTTTGCTGTCTCGTTGGACTGTAGAAAGACTTTCCAGTCTGCTTTGGAGGAATGTCAGTAACATAATCGATTCCTTCTTTTTGCCTTAAAGGAGGAAGACAATGGTCCTATAGTGCTCATGGGTGAGAAACGGAAACTTTGAGCTGCAGCTTCGGTTTATCCTCAAAGCCTGCATTGTTTGTCTTCATCTAATCGAGCTTTGATGGACATCTGTGACAGTTGCCTGTACATGTGCTCTAATGAAATATTAGAAATGGCTGTAAATTCAAAAGAAACCCCATATTATGTATCCGCATCACTGCTGCTAGTATTCATATTTTTGCACATACTGTTTATTGCTTATGTGTAGAAGAAATGAAACTAGTTTTCAGAGTTATTATTAATATGAATATATATCATGTGTTAGTACTAAGACAGGAAAAATACATTTCCAGCGTTCGCAGTCCTTCATTTACTGTCTCCAACAGAAAATTCACTCATTCAGAAAATAATGTAATTCTTGATAATAAAATGAGAGTTTTGATCAAGAGCAGCTTACAGCTCCAAAATGGAATGTGAAGGATTAGTAAAAAACATATCTCATGTTACTTTGCAACCCTCATACCATGGTTAATGTCAGGGTGATTTGTTATAAAACACGATTTGGGAGTTAATGTAGGAGCATAATACTCACTTTATATATTACTTTCTTAGTTAAAGGATTTAATTGAATATATGAATCTAATCATGCTTATTTGGCATATTAGAAGCTGAGGTTTCTAGGAATTTGAGAAAGGTATAAGAAATAAATAGGCTAAAGAGAAAGTGGATACTTTATTTTAAAGCTTTATTTTCCATGATAGAAACATAAATTTAATAGTATCCTATAATAATTTAGTGTTGTACATTTTGTAAGACTTTAAAATATTTTATTTTATAGGTTTCACTTTGGCATATTGAGATCTTTGTTTTGAAGATGAATCATATCCTTATTTTAATTAATTTTAAGTGCTACTGGCAAATTTAAGCATATGCTTAGATGCAGTTAGATGTGATAGAATGAGATAATTTATGTAAAGCAGTAGAGTGCCTGGCACAAAGCAAGTACTTAATAAATGTTATTAGTTGTTGTTATAATTATTGTTGTAAAACTAATGACTTCAATAACATACACTCAGTTTTGAGGGATTTTGTGATGCAGAATATCTAAGTTAGAAATCAAAAATAATACAGATGGAATAATTATGTGTTGAGAGATTTTAGATGTGTTGGGTAAAGGTTGTAATAATGAAAAGCATTAAATGCAAATAAACAAACCATACCAAGTATCCCTGAAAACAGAAGCTAAGAAGGTTCACGGTGGAGGCTTGGCCAGGGAGAGAAAGGACCAGAGCTGCCCCAGAGAGAGGAAGCGGAGGCGGATGAAGGGTCAGCATCTAACAAAGCCCTGGACCACATGAGGGCGGCATCAGGCAGAGCCTCTGAGAGGCAAAGGCAGTCCCGGGTTTTTCCCTTCTTTAGTTTCTTGTATACAAAAATGAAGAAATGGCAAAGCATGGCTACAGAAACTTGGCATATTTAAATACATACCTTAAAGACTAAAACTGATACCATGTACTTGCCAGACATTGGCTGCAGGTGTGGCCTCATTTGCAGTTAACATCAAAAGACAAAATCAAAACTCTCATGAGTGAGAGGCCAACAGGGCTGCTGGCACTCCTCTGGTAGACCCTGCATTCAGGCCCTGGGGCTAAACAGTACCTGGGCACCCAGTGTCACTGATCCTGATGTGGTTGGTACTGAGCAGCTGGGGACCATTCTTGGACTTAACTTCTGATGCTTCCTGCAGTCTCCAATCACTTGTCCCTGAAAAATACAAAATAAGCATAACAACAAAAACTAATTCAAATGACTTTCAGGGTAATATCTTGTTGCCCATATTTCCCCTCCAAAATATCTTTTTTAATAGAAGGAATCAAATTTATTTACTGGATATTTTCTGATTCAAAAGACTGAAGTGAACTACTTGGTTCAGCTTGTGGTGTTCATTGGTGAGATTGTGTGGAAGCTTATATTCTTTAATGTGGGAAACCCCTTCATTCCACCATTAGGTACCTCAGACTCAAGATTAGGAATGCTGGTTGTAATGATGCTTTTGTGGGAATGAAGTTGAAAGAGTAATTTGTCAATAACAAAAGTGTAAATGACTGGCCAGAAATCTATCTAGTTTTGATGGTGGCATGGGAAAGAAAAGTATGAGATGGACCTGGAAATTGGGGAAGAAGCCTCCCAAAGCAGAAGTGTGTGTATGGGGTAGTTAACTAGGGATAAGGGACAAATTTCACAGATCTTGAAATTTAATTTAGGGTGGATTTTGTTTATCTGAAAAAATGGCAAACTGAGGGTTTTCTTCTCATATGATTTACACATATATAAGCACCACTTATTCAAGGTAATTAATGTAGCTGATGGTATGTAATGTAATATTGATCTCAGAAAGTTTGTTAGTTAAGGTAATTTGAGTCATTTTGTTGGTCAGTCTAGCTGAAAGACTTGCTGATTTTGTTGATCCTTGATCCTTTCAAAGAATCAACATTTGATTCTGTTGGTTTTCTCTACCGTGTTTTTATATAATCTTTATTATTTCCTTCCTTGTACTTGCTTTGGGTTTATTTTGTGCTTTTTCCATTACCTTAAGGTGGAAGTTTAGGGTATTGGTTTGAGATCTTTTTAATAAAGGCATTTATAGTTATAAAATTTCCTCTAAACATTGCTTTAGTTGCATCCTATAAGTTTTGTTTGTTATGTTTTTGTTTTCTTTCATCTGAAAGTATTTTCTAATTTGCCTTGTGATTTCTTCTTTGACCCAATGTCTTTTTAGGAGTGTGTTGCTTAATTTCTACATATTTATGAATTCCCAAATTTCTGTTATTGAGTTATAATTTTCATTGTAACACACTTTGTGTGATTTGAATTCCTTTAAACTTATTGAGGCATGTTTTATGGCCTAGATATGGTTTATTCTGGAGAATGTTCCATGTGTATTTAAGAAGAATGTGTATGCTGCTGTTGCTGGTGTTATGTTCTATGTCTTTTAGGTCTAGTTGATCTTCTGCATATTTCTATCTATCATTGAAAACAGGATATTGAAGTCTCCAGCGATTATTGTTGAATTACCTATTTCTTGCTTCAGTTCTGTCAGTTTTTTTTTTTTCATGTACCTTGGGACTCTGTTGTTAGGTATATATACATTTATCATTTTCATATCTTTCTGATGGAGTTATCCTTTTATCATTATAAAATGTCTCTCTTTATCTCCAGCAACATTTTTGTTTTATAATAGACTTTCTAAGACATTAGTATAGCACTCCAGCTTTCTTATGGCTGCTGTTTGCATGATATGTGTTTTTCTATCATTTTACTTTCAACCTATTTGATCTTTAAATCTAAAGTATGTCTCCTGTAGACAGCTTAAAGTTGGATCTTGTTTTTCCATCTAGCCTGACAATCTCTGCCTTTTGATTGGATTGTTTAACCCATTTATATTTAATGTTATTGTTGATATATTTAGGTTTATGTCTGCCATTCTATCTTTTGTTTTCTACCTGTCTCGTGTCTTTTTTTGTTCGTTTCTCTGTCCCTCATTGCTCTCTTTTGCATTAAGTGACTATTTTCCAGTGTACTATTTCTTTTTTTCTTTCTTTTATTATTCTCCAGTATACTATTTCAATTGCTTTAATGATTTTTTAAAACTTTCTTTGGAGTTTATTTTCTTAGCGGTTGCTCTAGGGCTTACCATATATTGATACATGTTAATTTATTAGAATCTACTTCAGATTTATGTTAACGTGATTACAGTTGGTGTTCTTTGTTCTTGTCAACTGCCTCTTGCCCTAGGCAAAATCTTTGAGTCACAGCTCAGGAGCTATGGGTAGGGACAGTGGTTTTCTCTTTGCGGAGTGACACTCCTGCTTTGCAGACAGGGTTCTGGGTAGGGGCAGAAGCCTCTGGTTTTTGTGGCTTGCCTCTCCCAGACTGAAACTTCCACCCTATGAATAAGCCAGGGTGAAGGTGATCAATGTCCCAATATTCTCAGCCTGCTGCACCTGGTGTAGAACCTCTGCTCTGTGAGTGGGGGCTGGGTGGAAGAAGGGGGCTTATGAGCTCTTGAAATTTAGCCTCTGTAAACCTTTTATG
Organism: Physeter macrocephalus; assembly: GCF_002837175.3. Lineage (NCBI taxonomy): Eukaryota > Metazoa > Chordata > Mammalia > Artiodactyla > Physeteridae > Physeter > Physeter macrocephalus. Next base: position 73,793,859 of record NC_041228.1, read on the forward strand.
TATCCCTTGGTTGGGATTTGAGGGAAGAGGGAGCCCCATCTTCCTGGCCTTACCCACTTAGAATGGATAGTTAATCATGCTAAACTGGAGTGAGTGTGTTTATGGCTCAAATTCTAAATAATCTTATTGAGATTTAGGAGATTTTTCTTGAATACATTTTTTCTCCATTTGCTGTATGTCCTTGGGAAGATTTCCAGACACTTTAAATTTCTTCTTCTTCTTTTTATTCTATCAGGTATGGTAGTTGCACTGGGAAGCAGGTCTGTGGAGCTTCTCGCATGTCCATTCTGGGTGTAATGCTCTGTCATCTAAGATGGCACATTACTCAAAATGTCAGGCTATCAGATTCCTTTTGGAATTTTCACTTGAGTAAGCATATTTTTCAAAATTGTGTGTCAGATATCATCATTGTGATTAAGGGTAGACTCATGCTTTTGGATAACTTAAAATGAAAATGAAGTTGACATAACAATGATAGTAGTTAACTTATTGAGTTAATTACTCTGAAACTTCTCCATTTTATTTTTCTGTTTAATTAATTAAAAACAATTAGTATATGCTGATTAATGATTTTCAAGTCTGACCTCTACCAACTGAGACTCAAGATGGCATGCGCGTGAATAGACACCCAATAAACCTCATTTTCCTTAGAATCTATTCACTTCTATTAGAATATATTAATATAGCAAATATTGATATGATAAAAAGCAACCTATATTTTATTTAATACAGAATATTATTTGGGTCATAGTATAGAGTATTATGTAAAAGATGAGGCTTTATACACCGATGATGTAATGCAGTTCCTAAAGATAAGCTCACAGAAACCTTTGTTCCCTTTTTTCTATGTTTCCTTCCTTTGTTTAGAGGTATTTCCTGTGCTGCTCCTGTGTGAAGCTCTTAACTGACACTCAGGTAGTGAGGTGGTGACATGTGACCCTTCAGACGAGTGGTTTTTTTTTTAAGAAAGATAAGAACAACATAGAAGAAAGGCTTTTATTGGAAACTTTGTGTTGTTTCAGACTTAGATTACATTTTAATAAAGTATACTAGAAGTTTTATACTTTAGGTTGTACAGGAGTCCCCGCTTGGAAATGACACCATTGAGTTTTGAGAAACTTTTCAATTTCTGAAACTTCAGTGAATCTGCATTAACGACTGACTTGTAACGCTTCTACACCTCCACCACCCAATGGGACACTGTAGTTTAGTGAGTCAATAAAATTTAAGAAATTTCTTAGAGCTGCTCCAGAGACCTAGATATGCTTGTTTTACTCCCTTTTGGGCCTGATTCATTTCCAGAATAACTCTGCTGCACACTTCCTTTGATAAACTTTAATTGCTTTCAAATTACATTGGAATTTAGTCAACCTCAATAGGAATTTTCCTGTGAAATTATATTAGAATCTGGCCCAAAGGGATTTTTAAAAAATGCATAATAAAGTCTATACATTGCATGAAAAACATTTTATCTTTTATAACATAAAGATGCTTCTTTATGGCATGAAAGAAATCTACAGTGTTCTTACAGCACAAGACTGGGATGAAAATTAACTCCTTGAAATTTCAGTCATATTAAATAAATTTCCTAACAAACGCTGCTTTCAGCAAATCGCATTTGAATAAAATAACCTTAAAACAAAAAAAATCTTTATAATTAACATGACTTCTTTCCCCCTTTTTTTTCTGCTCAGAAATTATCTTCAAATGACATAGTTCCAAATATTCAAGAAATATGTTTGGGGCCCTATTAAAAAGTTCAGATGCACATCTAATGAAGTTGTATATGAGGATTTTGCCTTTGCTCTTAGGCTCTAGTTACAGTGGTCAAGCTCAGCCTTCATACCTAACCAGAAACTTGAAGCAGTTTAGGAAGAACTGGGACCAGCTAAGAAAAACCTACAATTCCACAGATCTTTATTTCCTAAGTCCACAGAAAAGAAATGTGAATACAGTTCTTCTGGTGGGGAAATTGGTTTTCCCAGGAAGAGGAATTGATGCTTCTAGAGCACCAAGGAGGTGATTTTCTCATTTATGTAAGTGTGAGAAATGTCCTAAGTGGTACTCTCTTATATGAGACAAGTACAGGTGAGCAGTTAACTCCAAGGAACTGTGCATCTCACAGAGGCCAGGGCCGTTATTACTGCTAGTCCTTGCACGAAACTATGTATTTGAAAACATTTTATGGACATTGATTACACCTATTATTTCTCAACGAAGTTCCGACCCTTGGGCTCCAGCCTTGCGTTTCTCTGTTCTCACTCCCTCCCCGCCGCGAAGACTAGAGGGTCCATTGTTGCTAACTTCTACATCTTTGGCAAGAGAACACATATTTTCACTACTATCCTTGGAGGCCTTTTCTTATTTCTGGATTACTGACAATTGGTCTGTATTGTTTTTTATCATCTCATGCATTTCTATTAAATATATCTGAATCATCACAGTCACTCCATTGTGGGAATTGGCTCAAAGGAGGCAGACAACATTTAAGCCAGAAGAAGCTTTTTTTTTTTCCTTTCTTTCTCAATCAATCACCTTTTAAAAACTGGTCACATAGGATGATGTAATTGATTTCTGGGGTTTCTTAATTCTGTCCTCTGATTTAGCTGAGGGTAAACTTTTTTTGACCAGAAAGAAAAATGTGTCAAGTATATGTGTGGTCAAACCTATGCATCTGCTGAAGAATTATTTTTATTTTGAACTGTTTTAGAATATTTCCAACTTTCCCCAACAGTATTAATTTCCACCACCACCCTGGGAAGCAGGAAGATGAGTAGCAGTAGCTCCTCCAGGTGAACTGTGACCAGAGAACAACTCAGCCAGTGGAGACAAACGGTGCTTCCCAGCAGAATGCGGTATGTGAGAAGAGAATGTACCTGGGGTGGGTGCAGACATGAAAGAAGCTGTGAAGAGTTCGCAAAAGGAGCAGAGAATTTCAATGAAGCCAGACCCGCTGTAGAGTAATAACTGTAGCTGATACAGGTCAATACCTTGGATGATTCAAAGTGGTATTCGTAACGCTGTTCCCTGGGCAAAGTTCTGTGACTGACTGCAGGTTGTGTGCTCACATCCTGTCATGCGATCAGGTGGGCGGGGGTGATAGCGGTTCAAGGCACAGACAGAAACCAGACTCCTTGACTTAAATGTTGGATCTGAGTCCTGCTGGAGATGTGTGACCTCGGTCCGTATACTGAACCTCATTGGCCTCAGTTTCTTTGTCTTTATTCTTACTACTTAAATCTTGGTGTACTTAATCTCATTGGGCCTCAGTTTCTTTGTCTTTATTTAAGATTTACTACTTACATCTTGAGATGTCTGTTTATATTATTTTAGCACTCATCGGATTATCTGGATAAGGGTTTGCGATTATTCCTCTATCACTTATAGGCTCTTTGCACCACAGTGGCCAAGAGGCCCGGGCTGTTGGAGCGGGGCTGCCCAATACGGTCATCTTACTTCTCTTTTTTCTCACTCACTTTCCCCCTTTTTCAAGGACAGTCATTCCTGTGCCCATTGGCTCCACCAAGGGCCCTCTGTACAGCCACGGGCTTCTCTCTGCAGCATATGCCTGTATGAGTATGTGCTCAGGTACCAAGAGAGGAACATCACTTTCTGAGGCAGAATCTCCCGAGATGCTTCACAGCCATTTTTTCTTCCCCCATACTAGGCCCCCAGAGTAGCTGTATTCCTTAGGAAGGATCAGCCTCAAATAGGCGCCTGAATGTCACAGTACTTGGAGGAGGAGGATGAAATAATTTGTGAAAGGTGAGTGAAGCCATACTCTGAAATGAAGAGGAAATATGCGATTGCCATGTGTAATTCTGCAGGCTCTGTCTGTTGATGCAGACAAATAATTGAAGAAGTTAACTCTGCCTGCCTCTTCAATAGGTAGAGACAGTCTCCCAAGGGTGCAACTTCCTAGGGCTTCAGAGTGGCTGACGGACCCCCTCTGAGAGATGCAGAGGTAGGCAACTAGACACCCATTGCTTGGGGGAAGGGCACAGAGGCACATTTTGACCTTGACAAAGGTCCTCTGGAAAAGGAGAGCTCTGGGGTGGAGATGAAGCTATTTGCATAAGGAGTTAGAGTCCTTCTGGGAGTGAGGGAGCTGAGGGTCTTAAGTGAGTTTTAAAATTAGGGAGACCCATGGGAGTTCACTGCTTGGGAAGGGCAGCAAAGCAATGCACCACACGGGGGCGGGCAGGCCGACCTGGTGCCATCTGACCAGTGCTGAGCCTAAGGGTTGTGGGTTCGTACTGGTTCCAGCATTGTGGAATCTTGTCAGCCTCACCGATGACCCTCACAGCGTTGGATAACACTGCTGAACGTGTGTGCCCCTCAGGGCCATGGGAGCAATAACGCTGGAACCACTGGACTGGCTTCCTTTGAAAGACAACACTGGCTGCTTGGACAGCTGCGGAGAGAGAGAACCCCCCCAGGACGGGGCTTAGACTTCCTACTGATAAGGACATGTGGAGAAACAAGCCCCATCGAAAAACATAAGAGCTACATGTATGGCCATTTTTGATACCCAAGCTGGTAAGGGAGGTCATATCCATTATTTACACACAACACACTATAAAGAACATCTGGTGGATTTGATACAAATCTGTGGCTCCTCCTCACTAAGAAGTGTTATTAGCCCTAAGCAAAGGGGAATGAATGTGGTTCTCTCTGGATCTTTTCCTCACGTTGCAGATTGTTCTCTTCCAAGCCAACTACCTCTTTCCTCATTATTATTATTTTTCCTCAGCACTGATAATTCTTAGTTTTTTGCTTCTGTACTTGCTCCAAGTGCAGTCTTGAAGTCCTGAGTTTTCTTCGGCAGATTCCTTCAGAAGCTTTCCTTTCCTCTGTGATGTCCTGTGAGGTGATGGCTCACCTGAGGCCACAACTCTGCCTTTGTCCCATCAGGTGAGTCCGTCCGTGTCCTCTAGAGCAGCTTCCTTCTCTCTGGTGATAACAGCGTCCTCCACTGTGTAATGGTAGATGTCACGCTTGAAACTGAGCAGGACCCTGTGGGGCCTTCCCAGGTACAGAAGCCCCTCTGTGGCCCCCGTTTCTTGTTTGCAGGAAAAAAGGCTTTAGTCTCCTAGGCCTTCCGAGTTCCAAAGAGCAGACTCAAGCAGTTACTAATTAGGGAAGTGAGGGGATGCAGAAACAAAGGAAAAGCAGTTAAGCAAGAAAAGTAGTAATAGCTTAGATTACAGTTCAGTGATAAAACAGAGACCTAGTTCCTCCTCAAGGGGCATACATAATAATCTGATGCCCATCTTTGAGCTGTTCTGCAGAAACTAAGATTCTCCCCCCAACCCCACCCCCTTGGAGGGCAGTGACTACATGCTGGCCACAAGCACTTAGACCCCAGACTAGTTGGAACCAGAAGGTAAAGGATTAAGTTTCCTGAAACATCACCCTGTTACCTCACCACCAACCAATGAGAAGCAAGTCCACGAGCTGCAACCCTCATCCCAAATGTTACCTTTAAAAACCTTTCCCTGAAAGACATCAGGGAGTCCTGAGCTGCCTGTTCTCCTTGCTTGGGGCCCTGCAATAAATGCTGTAGTTTCCTACACTGCGACCCTGTGTCAGTGGATTGGCTTTGTTGTGCGGTGGGTGAGCAGACCCAAGCTCAGTTTGCTAACACACTCATCCCCAATCCGGTTGGAAAAAGTCACTTTCTGCTTGGAATCTGAGTGGCATAATCTTCCACATTCCCTCATAACACACCAGACTTCTTATGCACTAATGTGAAATCTGAGTTTCATGGGGCGTTATTTTTTAATCAGTTAACTCCCAGTTTTGTGTGTTCTAGATTATGATTAGGTTAAGAATTCCCAGCCTTTCTTATCTTGAGTAGAAAGAGAATATTTGGTTTCCAAGAGCCACTTAGATAAGAAAAAGTTGAAAACATGTGAAGGTAAGTGGACTTGCTGGAGAATGGAGGACTTCCTGTGTTCACTAACTATCGACACTCATTGCTTCTGCTTCCTATGGAGAGTTGGCATTTGGACCTTCCCTGTGGTCTGTTTATTGCCCACATTAAGGAGGCGTCTCTGAGGGCCAGATGGGTGAGTGAAAGTAAGCTCCTCAATTTCGCATCTCCACTGATAAATCTGACTTGGTCATAATGACAGAGCATCCAAAGCAAACAAATGCAATGCATGGACACTTCTCTTCATCCTGGTGTGTGCGAAGACCTCTTAAACCCGCACAGGGGTAGATCTTCAGTTGCCCCTAAGCCACCAACCAAATGGATGACACTAGCAGAACTTTCCAGAGTTTCTGCCTGAAAACACTCTAGCAAGAGAATCTGAAGCAGATGAAACAGATGGTCATTTGATGCATATGAATCATAAGCTGCGGAATTTGCTCTAGTTCTAGTACATTAAAATCGTAATAGTTTTGTCTTACTGGCTTTTAGTCGAGACTCTAAAAGAGTCAGCAATTACTGAATTATTGAATCGCCAAGGTAGGCAACGGGCAGGGCTTTTCTCAGCAGCACACTGACTACGGAAATTAAGTGACCAGGAGGCTTGAGGACCCCTGGGACTAAAGCTCTCATTCCTTACACATTGGACAAGTCTCTTCTTAGACAGGATGTCGGTTTGTGGGAGGTGATCCGTGTATGAGTGTGAGTTAATAGTAGTCCCTTTCATTCTATTCCCACATTCCTCATTAATCCCACCCTATTGGATCACTGCTTTATTTTGTTCCTTTATAAACTTATATCACAAGACCTGGATTTCTGGTATCACCATTGATAAGTTTTTTCAATATACACAGTCCATTTATTTTCACGCCCCCTTAGGACCAGTGAAATTTATGTAGCAACATATTATTAATTGCCTTCCAACTTCCGTCCATCAGAAATATTTAACAAATGTCCTCCCCCATTACTATAAAACTATTCCTGAAGCAAAGTGCTTTCAGAGATGCATCTAATTGATGCATTGTCTTTTTTTGGAGATGTACAGATTTCTAGAAAGCAGTCCACTGATAGGGGTCTCTAAGTGATGGGGGGGAGTGTTGTTACTCACTGAGATGCCTCCTGGGATGATGGCCTGGCTCACTTTGAAGCAGAAAATAGAATAAAATGAGGTTTATGTGCTGTTGGGGTTGGGGTCAGAAAAGCCGATGATTTTGCTTAATGTTAATGCTTATCATCTAGCCTGTAGTTGAGATGCCTCCTGGGATGATGGCCTGGCTCACTTTGAAGCAGAAAATAGAATAAAATGAGGTTTATGTGCTGTTGGGGTCAGAAAAGCCCATTACGATGATTTTGCTTAATGCTTATCATCTAGCCTGTAGTTGTCTTTAATACAATGCCTGTCCTGATGCAGATTTTTTGTTTTGGGGAGTGGGTATCCATACCCACAAATGCAGGGGCTGCTGGACAGTAGGAAGGGTACATGGAGGATGGCTGTGGATGGCGCCGGAAACTGGGCAAAGTCAAGGGCAGTAATGAAGCTCCTCCCTCTGACTTGCTTCTTTTCTTCCTCTTCTATTGCTGTAAACTAAACATGGTTGCTAACGTCTGACGTTTCTCCCTTGACAGCGAGGGGGACAGGATACAAGTCTGTCATTTGTTTATTCAGCAGGTGCTTATTGATTTCTTCCTGTGTGTCAGTTACTGTGCCGGTGCAAAGAAAACTCAATCCTTGCCCAGAACACACCTAATTATAATTCAGAGCATCTTCTAAAAGCCATATGAGTGGCATAAATTATCTGTTCAAAAAAAGAAAAGAAGAGTATCCTGAGGTGAACAGGGCGTATTCATGGAGAAGGTGTCATAGGACTTAAAAGTTGGAGAAGCAGGTGAGAGGAAGGGGTCCACGTATGCAGACCAGCAGGGGAAAAGGTGTGAGGAGAGTGAAGCAGGAGGCCTTAGACAGAGTTGGTGCATGAAGCATTTTAGCTGAATTAGAATATATACAAGAGAGTGGAGAGATGTTATGATACAAGGCAGGATGAAGGAACAAGACTGAGGACTTTGAGAGCTAGGTGATGAAATCAGACCTTTATTTATATAACGGATCCATCATGCAAGTTAATTGTGGAGCACTTGAGTAGCAGGCACTGGAATAGACCCTGGGAAGATTGGAGGATAAGTGATGCACAGCCACATCCCTCAACTAGAGGCAGCAACAAGGCCCAGAAGAGTTTTGAGCACGAGATTGATGTCTTCTGGAGATTACCTCCACGTGTTATTCATGGTGGACTGGAATGTGGTACAACTGGCAGTTGGCGAGCCTGTCACCCAGAGGTGTAGGCAGGTGGGGGGAAGATCGGGGCCAAGAAGCAAAACGGAGAAGCAGATGAGGCAGGACAGGTACCTGCTCTACCTGCTGGCTTGAGAGCTGGTGTCTGAGGCTGCATCCTTTCCCACATCACAAGCTCTTCTCCTCTTCATCCAACGAATAGATGAGTCCAGATGTGAGTGAGCCGCTGCCCCTCGGTTTACTATTTAGGGAGAGTCATTTGCAAGTTTTTTACGTGACTCCCCAGCTCCAAGAAGTATAAACTAGCTCTCTCTCTTTTTAAATGTCTTGCTTGTAAATTGTCCCTAAAAAAACTATTGTGCTCATGTCTGATCCTTGCAGGTAGCATGGAAGCACCTTGAAGGTAAGGACTCTTTGACAGATCCCCACAGCTTATCTTTCTCCCCTACACCCTTGTCGCCTGACAGATTTCCCAGTGAGACAAAAGATTCTGAACTTATTACCAGACACAAACAAACTTCAGTAACAACTACATACAAATTTTTTCATCTTTTTGGAAATGTAAAATATACCTCTGTGTGTGTGTGTGTGTGTGTATTTTCCCCCATCTTTTCTCAGCTCTCATTGCTAAATCCATGAGTTCGTGGTAAAAATAGCTGTAACCTGGAAAACAACTAGAAACTTCTTGGTTTTTGATATTCTCCTAAAGGCAGAGCATCTTTTTCTTTCCAACTTGCTGACAACACAGTTGTTGGGGGTCAGACACTCAGGATGGGTGCTTCTTGATAAAAATAATGGACACGTGGTGGTTGTCCTAGCAGCTTCTGACCTTGTTTCTATTTTCTATGTGTTCTCTAAGAGGATGCCTGGGTCAGCTGTGACACACCCAGGGCTTCCAGCTCTTTCTCAGCATCCTGGACCCCTGCCAATCTCCATTTTCTCCAGGTCCATGAGGCATAAGACAAATCTACAAGGACTTTGGAGCTGGGCATCTACAAGGCAAAGGTGAGGAGCTGGATGATCCTCTGCCAGTGCATAGAGAGTTGGGGGTGCCAGTTGGTTGACTGGGCGGGTCCCCAGGCTGAGCAGGATTCCAGGTCAGTAGACTCCGAGCAGCCCTGGGAGAACTGGTAAACCCACCCAGGGCTCTGGCCCGGCCCATTCTTCACCTTGTCAGTGTCACCATCTTCTAACCTCTTTTTTGTTTGTTTTCAAACAGCCCTCCTTTTGAATGTTCGTATTCCTTTAGAAGTTGATTTATTCTATCTGCTTTAGGCCACACGAGTGCTTTTGCGTTTGGTGTAAGCTGGTGCTCTTTCCTTTCGATGGAGATTTGTCTTCAAAATTAATTTCAGTCATTTCTTCTTCTCTTCGTATCTTTATCAACTCACAAACATTTCTTGGAAAGACCAGTTTATATGATTTATTGGATCTTTAGAAAACCATTACTATCTCTTCTATTCCATAATTATTTTACTTAAAAGTTTATAAAGTTATACTCTTTTCTTTTTTTAAAAATTATTTCCTCTCTCTCTATGTTTTTTTATTTTTTATTGGAGTATAGTTGCTTTATTCAGACGTGAACGTAACAAAAAAAGTGTCCTTCTGTTTACGTAGTAAGTACAGGATAAAAAAATAACAGGATTTGTTTGTTGTGTCCATATATTTCAGTGGGTTTTCTTCAGCCTTTGCAACTACAAAAGCAATACAGTTACTTTACTTGAAACCTACCAGAGAAAAGGAGAGCTGTCAGCTCTAAGTAGTTTTTCAATTAGTTTAGTCTTTCTTTCTCCACTGGTAACAAGTGTGTTGCCCGGAAGCCTTCTCCCATAGTGCGGAGTGATGAAGCATGCCTGGCACATGGCACTGCTTGCAATGACAACTTTTTCTGCACAAGCGTTCTGAAATCACTGTGGATGGATAGATAACCTGTCTTAAAAGGACAGCCTACTGTGATTCGTAATCCTGGTACTGCAACGGTAGGCATGGCTGCCTGAGACAAAAAGGCTTTTTCCAGCTTTGTGTGAATTATCGCTCAAGCATTTAAAACACGGAGTCTGTTCTTCCAGTGCAAAGCACTCTCGTTAATGTTAATGAAAGTCACACATTTTCTCTCAAAGACAGAAAGGATGCCTCAATCTTCCCCCAGGAATCCTAGATTATAAAGAAAGAGTATCTGCTTTTTTTTTTTTTTTTTTTTTTGGTCGTGGAGCAGAATGGGATAATAGAGCTTCGGCAGAAGCCGGCAACGTTTAAAATCAAGCTCTCCGTTTGTTGACACTAGAAAAATACCTCAGTGTTGGAGCATAAATGCAAATGTCTCCCTCCGTGTTTGATACTTTTCAGGTTTCTCACTCTCTTTTTCACTTTGGAGGGAAAAGAAAAATCATTTTGGTTTTTAAAAGATTTTTAAATACATTTAACAGACACTAGCTACTCATTTCCCCATTAATTCAAATCAAGCCTTCTTATTGATAGAATCTGAGAAAAAGAGAGGAGATAAAACACAATAGATGAAAGACACCGATAAAAATAGTGGCAGCATAATGGTCCTGTTCTTCAGCTCTTAAGGGAGCATAGACTATCATTCTTCTTAAGCTAAACTACCTCTGATATTGGAGGGCTGAGCGCACTGAACGTGCCTCATTTTCAAAGTATTAGCAAGATCAATTAGCAAATCCTCACAACCAAGAGGAGTAAAAAGCATTCAGCAATAGAGCAGTATCGTGTAGCACTGTTCTAAGGATGACCATTTTATGTTTCAGTTTTCTATGTCAATCCACATGGTGATCCACTTTGAGAATTTAGGAGTAGTTCAGTATTTTGCTCAAAAAATAAGAGGTTGCCCGTTTAGTGGAAAGGGCATGGGTTTGGGGCTTAGAAAACAGACTCAACGTTTACTTAGTAAATACGTGCTGTGGAATTCTGTGTACGGGACTTAGTTTTTCCGAGCTTGTAGAACTCTATCGCATCTTGTCTGCTCAGCAGTTTTCTTTCACTTTTCTACCTAACAAGGTTGCCAAGATCTTACCTCCTCTGTAAAGTGACTCAGATGGGACAGTCTGAAACACTCAACCCTAATGGCCACCGTGATTAGCTTGGGGCGGACCCATGGCCCGAACTGAGCCAATCTGAGAATTTTACTGGAGCTTCCTGGACAGAGGAGTGACAGTAACCTTTTTTTAAAGAATAGTTTTTGGTTGAAATATAGTTGATTTACAATGTTGTGTTAGTTTCAGGTGTACAGCAAAGTGATTCAGTTATACATATACATATATCCATTCTTTTCAGATTCTTTTCCCATATAGATTATTACAGAATATTGAGCAGAGTTCTCTGTGCTATACAGCTTGTTGATTATCTATTTTATATGTAGTAGTGTGCATATATTAATCCCAATCTCCTAGTTTATCCCTCCCCCCAGCCCCAGCTATCCCCTTCGGTAACCGTAAGTTTGTTTTCTATATCTGTGAATCTATTCTATTTTGCAGATAAGTTCATTCATATCATTTTTTTAGATTCCACCAATAAGTGATTCTTTGTCTTCTGCCCTAAGATGTCATTATTCCAAGCAAATTACGTTTTGACTAACAGGAAAGGAATGAAACCTCCACAACCACTAGTATCCATTCATTCAACAAATATCTGTGAGTGCCTCTGTGTATCAGGCACTGTTCTGGATGCTGGAGTTAGCGGTAGGGATGAGGTGAATCAGCTCTGCTCCCGCGATGCTTCATGTCAATATAGATGCAGGACTGTGCGCAGAAATGTACTCCAAGTGGGATTCGGGTCAGCACTTGGGTCCTGGAAATATGACTAAGAATTCCAGTTCTATCGCTCAGCTCTCATGTTCCTAACCTCCTCTTGGGGCATGAGGAGGTTAAGCCCCAGGTTACTGGATTCCTTTCCTCTCTTCAGTGACTTACATGTACTTCTGGTCCAGATCTGCCCTGATTTTCTTTTCATGAAAATCGGCAGAATGGGCAGACAGGTTTGCAGATGGTCTCAGGGTCCATGAACGAGGCACCAGTGATGCAGAGGCGGTAAGACAGCTCTGAAGTTTGCTCATTTGGTGCTGCTTACCACACTGCCTCATCACAAGTACTAGGAGTGTTTGCTCAGCTTCATACTATGAGGAGGGATCTTGCTTAGAATAATGAAGAATAACGCTTGACCCGTATAAGGCATCCACTGTTTTAAATGCATCTAAAGTCTAAATTTTCACTTTGGGGCTTGTGTTGAGCTAGGCTTTCACTGTGTTTTAGTCATTCTAGCCTTGCGAACAAATTGCAGTGTGCGAAAGGCAGTGTGGGGTGTCCAGTGAAAGGAGTGCAAAGCTTTGGAATCAATGGATTAACGTGAGTCCTGGCTCTGCCACTTAGCATTTGCACTTACCTATTTTCCAAGTACGTAAAGATAATCTTGAATTAGTAACTAAATAAACCTTATTTAGAGATATTGCCTAATTCAGAATGCCTTTTTGCAATTATTTTTTCAATCAGTGGATTATAAATGCATAAATAATATCAGATATGACATATTGGATTTTTTTTAACTTCAAAAGGAGATCCCTTAAAAGTTATAAATATTAAAAAAAAATTTGTCCCTGTGTATTTTGTTCTATTTTGACCTCCTTCCAGTTCCATCCTTCATCCGCCTTCTTCCCCGCCCTTCTTTCTCTCCAGCTAAGGTTCTCTAATTTCTATGTCCAAACCCACCGTGGGTTAACACTTTAAAACTAGCCCCCTCTCCCCACAGTTGGCTCTTGTTTTTTCTCTTGGAGTTGCTTTCAAAGAGCCTTGCCGAAGTATACAAATTGTACAAGCACTTTTCATCCCATGCTACCGAAATACATTTTTTAATGGCTTTTTATCCTGTCAACCAAGGTTCTCCTTAGGGGTTCACAGTGCATGTCTCAGTGTACCAGTTTTGTTATGTACACATCTAGGTGTACACCAGCTTCGTCTCCGTGGGTTCCAGGGCACACAACACACTGAAGTACCTCTGGCCACAGCTTGAGAAAGAAATCACATAAAGTCACACTTCCTCAGCTCTCATCCACTCAAGATCCCAGTATCTTCTCTCCATCACCAAGCCAAACTACCGAAATCATTGCTAAATTCTCAGACTTTGAGTATCTTTTTACTTTTCTTCAATTTTGAACAATAAATTTGTAAGTTTAAAATTTAGAGAAAGTTAAAATAATGGTGATAAAATTAAGAATGTATTTTCTCACCACCGAGAGCTAACTATAAAGAAAATTTGTCATATTAGCTCAGCCTGTTTGTCAAAAATGCAAAACATAACACGAAGCAGAAACCCCCTTTAACTACCATCACTTGTCCTACCCCGCTACCCATTTTTCAGAGGCAATCGGTATAATTAATTAGTGAGTAGCTTCCCAGTTCATCTAAATGCATATATATTGACTACATAGTATTGCTTTTGCATGTTTTTATTCATTCATTTATTATTATATAAGTATCTTTTTTATCTTGCTTTTTCTCACCCAACATTTTGTTTTTACTGTCTCTCAACGTAGAGTATCCTACCTTATGGCTTTATTTTGTTTATTTGTTCCCGATTCGGTGGTCATTGCTACCATCCAAAGATGTCATCAATATCCATCTTTGTATCAGTGGGGGGACTTTCCTAACATATAACATTTAAACATTTGGTACTGTAGGAAAGATTATGATACAGTGTTAAGACCTTAGAATTCTTCTGGTGGTAGAGTCATGATGCTAAAATTCTCTTCAAGCTTTCAGCATCCGTAGTAGTGTTTTGTTTTGCCAAGTGTTCAAAATTCCTTTCTCCATCTCTCCCCTTGATTACCCCCACCCTTCCACATGTCCCCCTGCCCCTCCTCGTAGATGTACTCATAAGCCAGCCTCCCATCCTGTTAATGTTTTACCCGGTGTAGTTGCTCAGAAGATGTACATACGTATTGCTTTCCTGTGACACTTGCTTCAGAAATAGCACAAATAAATCTGATGGAAAAAAATCACAGAGAAATACCTATTCTTTATAATGCCAGTTATCAGGCTGATATGAATGACTCAGATTCAGGAAGTGACAAGTAATGTGTTGTCATTTTTGAAACAGAAATTGCTAATCTTTAACCCTTGACCAGCCAGATCGTCGCAGATAAGATTTTCTTGGTACTCCCTAAGTGAGGACAGCAGGCCGCCTACCCAATACGATGCATATCCATTCCTTTATATGTCAGGTCTCATTACAGAATATTTTATAATGGGAGCCAGGTATTTAAGCAAGTATTTGAAGGAGCAAAAGGGGATAATAGTGTCAAGTGACAGGGTAAGGAGGAGGAAGAAAACCTTAGACGCCAACAGTTTTTCTCCTAGAATTTGATCGGATTAAAAACTCTCAGATGCAAATAGACAAGATAGTGTAGTTTTTACATATGAAGAATATTTAAATTTCACTACTCTGTTTATGTGCTTTGTGAAGAGGAAACAGGCTTGGGTGAAGTCCACATAGATCTTACCAGTGGCAAGGCGGTATTTGAATGCATGGCAGCTGAGTTCAGTGCTTCCCTGTTGTATGATTATGGGTATCATGGCTCAGACAGTGAAGCAGTGGTCTCAGAAAAGTAATGCTTCACTTCTGGGTAAGTGCTCAATGTCGTCGCAAATGTTGCAACGAACGGGCACTCAGTGTAGGCAGTGTAATGGGTTGGAAGGAGTTTGAACTTGCAGTCGGAATCACAGTGGCCTCTCATTAGCTTTGGGCCTCTGGGCAAGTGTCCCTCTATCCCTGTCAGTAAAGGGGGCTAGTACATTATACACATATGAAATCCTCAGATCTCACCATTGTCAAATATCAGTTTCCTTTCTTCTGGCTTTTTTCCCCTTTGGACCTCCAACAAGTAGCAAATGTGCTGATGGAAGTTTCAGACATAAAAATTAGTGCTACTTAGAAAAACAATGGTTGGGTGAATGAATGAAAAGCCTTATAGGATAATTCAAAAGAAATTCAGATGTAATCATTACAAAGTATACATTCATACAAATAACAGGGTACTTCTAATATCTCTTTTAGAGATGCTTTGCTAGATGGAAAATTAATTTGTGATTATTATGATAATCCTGGAAATAAATACCTGTTGGTGTATACTGTTTAACTAGGTTTAGATGTAGGCTGCATTAGCACTATTAATTACTAAGAAAGTATAAAATATTAGCTACTGCAGGACTTCCACTTCTGCCCGGGAAGAATTAAATACTTTGGAACCTGCTCTTCTCCCATAATACCTAGAAAACTGGATTGTGATCCCAAGAGAAGGAAAACAATGGACTGAGCCCTACAGTTGGCCAGTTTACTGCTTAGAGGCAGTTTCCAGACTGTGGCATAGGACAGAAGACGCACATGGAGCAGGCAGCTTGCTGACTTGAGGAGACAGAAATTCTAGTCTGGGGAGGCTGAAGCAGTCACACTTCATGGGCAGAGCACCAGGGAGAGGGAGAGAGCTCTGGAGACCGGCAGAGATTTCCTTCTGAGTCTTTGGCTAAATGCTGATCTTCACATACAGTGCGTGAATCTTCATAAGCCAAGAGAAGAGCCACCAGAAAGCAGTATGTACACCAAAGGATTTCCAGAGCTCACACAGGACTAAGGAGAGTTTACATTCTCCCCAGCCTGCATGAAGAAATCTGGTGTGACGTGGCGTATCGGCAAAATTCTCCGAGGAGTCACACCATCATCTTCGGGCTAAATTAGCCCTGGAGTCATCTGCTCTGGGATTATCCTGATAAAGCTTCGCACCGAGCCTTGAAGGGGTCAAAATGATATGCAAGTAAAAGTGCCAGAGAAGCCAAATACTCATGAAAAGAAAACAACAAAATCCAACACTCAATGACATAAAACTCACAGTCATCAGTAAATGATAAAGAAATCACTCTGCTTGCAAATAAGCAGGTAATGATGAACAATACCAAGGGAAAATCAACAGTACAAAACCAGAAATGATAGAGATAAAGAAATTAGGAGACAGGAATCTTAAGACAACATTTATAAATCTTAAATATGCTCAAGGATGTAACGAAAACATGAAGAAGATCAGGAAAGAAATGATAGACGTGATAAAGAACCAAAGGAAACTTTGAGAGGTGAAAAATAACAATATATATACACACAAAAATAGACTGAATGAGATTAACATCAGATTAGACACGGCAGAAGATCGGTGAACTTGACAAAGCAACAGAAACGATCTAAAACAAAGTGAGAGAGAGAAAAAGACTGAAAAAAAATGAACACAATCTCTGTGACCGATGATACAATATCAAGCAGTCTAACGTATTGAATTAGAGTCCCAGATAAGAAGAGAAAGAATGGGTGATACAGAAAGAATATTTTAGGATCTAAGAAAATCCACAACCCCTGAAAACAAAAACAAACAAGCAAACAAAAAACCAAAACAAAACCACAGTGTGTCAAGTTCCAATTAGAAGAGAAAAACTACACAGTCATTTGGACAGGGAAAGTTTAATATGAAGGTTTATTAACTGTAGCAGGGGGTTGGAGTAATAAGAGGCTGGCTAGTAAGAAGTAAAGAGAACTCTAAAGAACACAGGAATGGCAGCTATAACGCACAGTCAGTACCCTTAGGGCTGAGGAAGAGCCCTCAAGGATGACACCCTCCAGGGCTGAGATCCAGAGCCCATTGAAGAGGGCACACTGATGGCAGAGAAGTCACCATGGTGTCATGCCTGGACCTTGCTGTAAATATACCCTCTGGTACTTGCTAAAATTCCACACTCTAGCGTGCTGGGGAAAGCTGTTTTGGGGGAGGTGTTTCACTGAAGATAGTGCTACAAAACCACCTGAGGGGCTCCTAAGGGGAGTTGCTAGCCATGACGTGCTCCTGGCCACATGTGCTGCAGGATACTGCCAAACCAGAACTAGGCACAATCTCAGCTGCTCTAGGTTCTTTGGGTGGAGCCACCCAAACATTCTTTCCTGAATGATCTGAGTCCTCAATCATTCCGCTTGTTGTTGTAGTTTTTAAATTACTTCTACTATTGGGCATGCAAGTGGCAAGAAGCATCCCCGAGGATGCCCTGGGCTCTCTGTGCAGTCCTCCTTACCTCCTCTGTACAGTAGCAATCCAATTTCCCTTTGGTGACTGGGAACAGTCACTCCAGTCAGGAGACTAAGACCTTTCTAAGCTATTGGTTCAGTGGTGTAAGGAGCCCAAAATGGCAGGTAGACGTTTTAGTGACACAACCGTCGTGTCCCCGATGGGAGCATCTTCCCCTTGAGAATCGTTGCCAGAATTCTATACCCGGCAAAATATTTTTCAAAAATGGAGGCAAAATAAAGACATTTTCAGACCAACAAAAGCTGGGAGTAATTCTTTGTTTCTTTGTATGTGTCATTTAAAGACACCCACCCTTTATTCACTGGTTTCTTTTAAAATTGTATATTTGTTTTGGATTTTTTGCCGTTTCACTATGACAAGTACCTGTGTGTTTTTCTTCTTCATTTTCCTCTTTGGTATTCGTCAGGTTTCACAAATATGTGGATTGTTTCATATCTGGAAATGTATCATTTCTTCATCATTTCTGGAGAATATTTAGTCACTCTTTCTTCAAATATTGCTTCTACTTCATTCTTTTTGTTTCTTCTGTATGGGTCTCCAATTAGGGATGTGGTAGACCTTCTTCTTACTATATCTGCTATATCTCCTACACTTAAAAAAAGTTTTAAATCTTTTTGTTACTTCAGGTTTCATTCAGCTAATTTCTTCTAACCTATCTTCTGTTTCATTAACTCTTCAGCTGGGTAAACTGATAAACTCTTCCATTCAGTTACTGTATTTTTTAGTTTTGAACTTTGTACTTGGTTTTGCTCCAAATTGTCTATGTCACTGTGTAATAGTTTCCATCTTACTGCTGGTAATTTTAAGCTTGGCTTATAACAATATAGTTGTTTTGTAGTCTGTTGTCTGATAATTCCACTCTCTAGAGTTCCTGTGGGTCTATTTCAGTTTTCTGTTATTTCTGCTGATTCTTATTCCTAGGGTCTTGTTTTTTCTAGATGTTTAGTCATCTCTGACCTTTTTGGACACCTGAAATTATAAGAATAATCTGAGGTCCCAGATGATATAAACTTCTTTTGAATATCATTAGGGTATCTATAAATTGTAAAATTTGTGGTATCTATCTACAAAATTTGTGATCTTCAAATGAATGAGATTCCATTGTGTTGTTAAAAAAGTATGTGTATCTCTACCTTAATCTATCTATTCATGTCATTAAATGCTTTAATTTGAGGAATCTAAGTTGATCTAATAGCTAACTCTGGATCAGGCATTTGTATTCCTGACTTTTGCATATTTCATTAGAACTGATTTGATTGATGTTCTTGTTTCCCTTTTAAGCATTTTGTGGTATACTGTGAACATTAAAAAAATTATTCCAGATATAACATTCTGAGTCACATGACTTTTAGAGTTTTAATTGATTAATGTATTTATATTGCCTAAATTTTTTTTTTTTTTTTTTTTTTTTTTTTTTTTTTGTGGTACGCGGGCCTCTCACCGCCGTGGCCTCTCCTATTGCGGAGCATAGGCTCCGGACGCACAGGCTCAGCGGCCATGGCCCACGGGCCCAGCCGCTCTGCGGCACGTGGGATCCTCCCGGACCAGGGCACGAACCCGTGTCCCCTGCATCGGTAGGCGGACTCCCAACCACTGCGCCACCAGGGAAGCCCCTATATTGCCTAAATTTAAAAATCATGTTTTTTAAAAAAATACATTTCTATACATGATGTCTTTTTGTTCCTACTACCTTAAAATATGAGATGCAAATAATGGGACAGTCACATTACTTTTGCACAAGAACAGCCATACCAGTATTACACTGTAATTTGTCCTGATTATATTGATGGCTTCTTACAGAATCCATGAGATTTTGATCACAGTGATATGGTCCCCTGGAGACTATATCCAATAGCTACCGGCCTGATATTACAGAATGCTGTAGATAAAAGAAATTAGTTTTAAAAGTTACCTTGATATAATTTAAGTTTATTAATTATTAAGCATGGAATTCATTCTTTTCTAGGAGCTGCCAGTAATTGTGTCTCCTTGAAATCAGTATTCATTCCAACAAAAAGATAAAACCAAATTGCAGCGAGTCATAAAAATTCCTTTTCCGTTCTCACCCTCATTTCTTGTCATGCTATTATCTTATTTTATTTTAACTCTTTCTTCAGCTTTATTACTTCTAACCATAAGTATCTTACAGCCCTCCCTCTGATTATAACATTTTTCCTTTGGGGAAAATGAGGCTTTGCATTATACTATTTTTCCAAATGCTTCTAGGATTAGAAATACAACATTACTCAAATAGGTAGTACACATATTGGTTTACTTAAAATTTATTTCTTTTGTAACACAAGAATAAAATATTGGTCTATTTATAATTGGACCACCAGATATATTTTCCTTTTTCCGCAGGGGACAAAATCATACCCAGACTTTAGATATAAGAGCAGACTATGTATACATGGGAGAACTAACATTATTTGAATCTATTACCTTCCTTTCTGCCCATACCTCTTTTCTTCATCATATTACCCACTCCTCATGGAGACTCCATATTGAAACAAAACAAAATGAAACAAAAGTGAGACAAGATGCAGAAATGGATTTTCCCTTTATTCACATATAAGAAACCTCTACATTTTGGTCTACTCTGGGAAGAAAGTAATATAGCTTTTCTTTGATTTGTAGTTTCTTATTTGTTGAATAGAATGGTAATTTCTCACTTCAATGTTTTTTTAGCCTTTTTTGATGGGGGGTGGGGAAGCAAGATAACTATATCATTTTTCATTACCTTTCTCAAAAATTCAAATACTTTTTCATCTTCAGTGAAGTTTGCTCTTAAGATCATTTTAATACTTTTGTTATTTCAAAACAAGGCTCTCTGGACCAAAGTTCTGAGCGGTACAAAAAGGAGGGGAGAAGAAATGAACAAGGTAGCGATCTAAACCACCTTAGACTAAGATTATATTTCATTAGACTTCTTAAATTCTTTAACTACGTAAGGTTCACTGAATGTTTGAGATGGAGCTGGACCTGCAGCCCTGGGTCAGGAGACCAGATACCAGGTTGGGCATCTAAGTCTCAGCACCATATGAGACCCAACTCCTGGGTTTTGTGATCTGAGCCTCATGACAGATTTAACAAATAACAACCTTAAACACTTTGAGTGCTTTAACCAAACAATTATGGTACTAAATTCGACATTAAAAAATACTCATTGAAAGGCCTGGTTTATATTATGGTGTCTATATCAATTAGCTGAAAATACAAAATAGTATTTTTAAAGAAGCAAATTACTTCTCTCCTTGGAAGGAATAACATTAGTCTTTTTTCTTCTTACGTGATCAGCCTCCCTGCATCCTATCTATCGTCTATACAAGCCAGGGTGCATTGATCATACTGGTACTGAATGCATCTTGAAACTTTCAACTCCATCCTGTTCCCCTGAGTTCTTTCATAAATACAACATTGATTTCACATTTAGTGCTGTTAAAACTTCTGTTGTTTAATTTTTGCCTTTGTAGAGTCCATTGTTCCATCATTATAATGCCTTGGGTACTTACATCTGGACAAAATATCCCTTCTCTCCCTTGTGTTAATGATTAGCAGGCAGGGGATATACAGGCTTCAACTCTTCACTGGCTTAGGAACTCCACTGACCAACCTGGTCTGAGTCACCATAGCATAGGTGCAGAAATTCATCCATGATCCATTTACTTCCCTAACATGTTTATCACCCTTTTCTCTTTGCCAACTTGATCTTGGAGCTAGCAAGGGAACACTGCTGTTGAATTGTGTGCTATAGGTGAGAACAGAAGTGCCAGCTAACTCAATCCAACATTCGTGGGAGCCAGAGCAACGTCATTGCTTCCATTGACTTTTCTGCGTTATCAAGAGAAGCAGCCAAAAAGTGTCAGCACCAAATGGCTCCAGAGAGAAGTCTGGGAGTATTGTTATATTGCTATAATTGCATTCATCAGAAAGAAAAGTCTTGGAAGCTGGTGATATCACTCTTACTCATCTGGTCGAAACCTTGTGTCACGCAGTTCGGACGAGCTTCGTTGTTCCCAGAAAATCTCACACTCATTACAAATGGTCAGCCATCAGCCCACAATCTTCTTTGTAACCCTTCATCCCAAATTGGCAGGGAGCAGCAAATCTGTGGACTAACAGGATGGCTGGAACGCCCCCAAACAAGTCCACGTCCTAAACCCCAGAATCAGTGAATATGTTAGGTTACATGGCAAAGGGGAATTAAGGTGGCAGATGGAATTATGGTTGCTAATCATCTGTGCTTGAGATGGGGAGATCATCCTGAATTATCCAGGTGGACCCAATGTAATCCCACGATCTTTCAGTGCGGGAAGAAGAGGTAGGAGAGGACGTCAGCGGAATGCAATATGTGAAGGACTCAAAACCTCTTGCTGGCTTTGAAGAGAATGAAGGGGGCTACAAGCTAAGGAAGGTGAGTGGCTTCTAGAAGCAAGAAAGGGCAAGATAGTGGATTCTCCCCTAGAGCCTCCAGAAAGGAGTGCAGCCCTGCTGATACCCTGATTTTAGCCCAGTGAGACCCATTTCAGGCTTTTGAATTACAGACCTGTAAGATAACACATTTGTCTTGTTTTAAGCCACTAAATTTGTGCTAATTTGTCATAGCAGGAATAGAAAACTAATACGATGTCTTTAACTATCTCACCATTCATCTGGATCATGAACCCTAATGATGACAAAGCAGATAAACCATTTGTTTAAAATTATCTCAAGTTCACTTTCACTAACGTCAGAGAGAGTGTCTACACCATCCCAAAATTGTAGAGCTGCTATTGCTGACATAGAAATTTTAAATGACATCAAGCGCATGTGGTGGGGTTTCAAGGTTTTTTTTTTAATGCGGTTCAGGACCTTTATGATTCTGGATTATCCCCGAACAATACAGATAGAGTATTTTTATTTTTTTATTTAAAAATAATTTCTAACTATGGAAGTCAAAAAAAGGAGTAGGGCTAGAATCAGTAATTTGTTGGAGCTGCCTTGTACAGGCTTGGAAGATATGGTTGTTAAAATATTAGTTTTTTAAGCCATGAAATTATCCATGGTGGATGTATTTACTCCTCAGAAACCAGCAGACACTGCAATGGGAGAGGTGACTGCTATCTGTAGCAGCACAGCACTGGCTCGAGTTCTCTTGGACAAGCACCCTCAGCGCATGTTGTATCTCCCCGCTCCCAAGAGGTTCCCACTACCATCAATTTAGTATGCATCTTCCACATTACTTTCTATGTATTTATATACTTTGGGGTTCACGTATAAAACATATAATTTTGTTAGCATTTTTCCTATTTATTTTTACAAGTGTCACGATCAATTTACTTTTTTGTAGCTTGCTTTTTTCCCTCTCAAGAAAATCTTGGTCTCCCTCATTTTTTAGACTATATCATGTATCATATATGTAGTATACTATCATATTGTGTAACTTATTTAACAACTGCTCTATTTATGAATATGAGCATAGTTGAGAGTGTTTTACCACTCCAACCATTGCAGCAGCAAATGTCCTTGTACTCATTTTCTGGTCGCTGTGTGTCTAGGATAAATACTTTTGGAATTTCTGGGTTTAAGGGTCTAAGCATTTATAATTTTAACATAAACTGTCAAATTTTTTTCCAAAGGGGCTGTAATAATTCATAGCTCTGCCAGCTGTGAATGGCCATGAAGTTTCTCTGATTTTAACCTAGCTTTAGTCAATGTACATTTCCCAACATAAGGGAGAAAAAGTGGTCATTTTAATTTGTGTTTCCTTGATCACTACTTACACTTAGCATAATTTCATGTTTCTTGGGTATTTGTTATTTGTTTTTAGGGAAATACCTGTTCTGGTGCTTCCCTTACTTTTCTATTTTTTGGTCCTTTTTCTAATCAATTTGCAGACCACATTCTGGGTACTAATCGTTTGTCTATTACTATGGTACGAGTATTTCCTCGCATTGTCCTTTAACGGTATTGTTTTTTCAACTTTAACTAATCTTTTTATTTTCAATTAGTGTGCAACTGACAGAAAAGTTACAAAGACCGTACAAAGTGTTCCTGTTTACCCCTCACCCAGTTTCCCCTATTGTTAACACTTCAAGTTACTATAGTACATTTGTCACAACTGATGAACGAATACTGATGCATTATTTATTTAATTTAATTTAATTTTTTTTTCCGGTAAGCGGGCCTCTCACCGTCGTGGCCTCTCCCGTTGCGGAGCACAGGCTCCAGGACGCACAGGCTCAGCGGCCATGGCTCACAGGCCCAGCCGCTCCGCGGCACGTGGGATCCTCCCGGACCGGGGCACGAACCCATGTCCCCTGCATCGGCAGGCGGATTCTCAACCACTGTGCCACCAGGGAAGCCCCTGATGCATTATTATTAACTAAAGTCCATACTTAATTTTTTATTAATTTTCCCCAATGCCCTTTTTCTGCTCCACGATTCCATTCAGGATACCACGCTACATTAGTTGCCAAGTCTCCTTAGCCTCCTCTGAATTGTGACATGTTTTCAGACTTCCTTTTTTTAAAGACCTTGACAGTTTTGTGACGTACTGGTCATGTATTTTGTAGAATGTCCCTCAGTTTTACACAACAGAATTTTGTTTGTCTGATGTGTTTTACTGGCTTGACGGGGATTGTGGTTTGGGGAAGAAGATCACAGAGGGTAAGTGTCATCTCACCATGTCATACAAGTGTCCATGCTCTTCTGATTTATCCCTGTTGATGTCAACCTTCATTTCCTGGAGAAGGGAATGTTTGCAGTAGGAAGTACTAGGTAAATCATAGAATTGCATTCATACCTCTGCTTTTGACTGTTTTTTCTATAGAAACTGAATATTGCCTTAATAAGAGCTAATTGGCACAAAAAGAGAAACCAGAATATAGGTAATTGAGTTTATTGAATAATTCCGAGTAACTGCATGTTAAGTAATTATAAAGTCTGTTGTTTTTATGAGTTTATTTATGAAAGATGGATTTTGCCCATGAGAGTACACTGGTTAAATTTTCTCTAAGGCTATTTGGTTAAAAGGGATGGTTTCATAAAAAGAAACGAAATTGAGTTATTTGTAGTGAGGTGGATGGACCTAGAGTCTGTCATACAGAGTGAAGTCAGTCAGAAAGAGAAAAACAAATACCGTATGCTAACACATATATATGGAATCTTAAAAAAAAAAAAAAGGTTCTGAAGAACCTACGGGCAGGTTCTTCAGAATAAAGGCACAGGTGTAGAGAATGGACTTGAGGACATGGGGAGGAGGAAGGGTAAGCTGGGACGAAGTGAGAGTGGCATGGACATATATACACTACCAAATGTAAAATAGATAGCTAGTGGGAAGCAGCCGCATAGCACAGGGAGATCAGCTGGGTGCTTTGTGACCACCTAGAGGGGTGGGATAGGGAGGGTGAGAGGGAGACGCAAGAGGGAGGAGATATGGGGATATATGTATATGTATAGCTGATTCACTTTGTTATAAAGCAGAAAGCAACACACCACTGTAAAGCAATTATACTGCAATAAAGATGTTAAAAAAAAAAGGGATGGTTTCCTCTGTCTTGTTTTTAATAGTAAACAATATGACAGGAAATAAACAGAATAAAGACTAGTACAGCACATATTGCATTTATAATAGTATAAATTTGCAATTACATCTAATGACCAATGTTAAATACAGTGTATTAAATTATTCAAATTGCTCTTCAGTATAAATTATGCCATTGATTAGATTTACGGTGGTAGCTATGAGATGTAAACTAAATATTGTGACATTCTTTAATTGAAATAAATGCTTGTACTTCAATTAATGGCAATTTTTTAGGTCATTAACTCTAGAAATTTGTTTTAATAGTCTATTCAGAATTCTACAGTCAAATGAATTGAGACACAGGCAGCATGGGTTTGTTAAGAACAAATCAATGTCATATAAACCTGCTAACATTTTTGGGATATAATGATAAGATAGCACACACAATTTGCTCTGCAAAGGAGTGAAAACGTCTATGTCTGTCTCTTCTAAATCTTATTATGTCAAATATGTCTACTTCTTTCCGAATAATGGTTTGTGGGCAAAAGATATCTAGCCCTTACGGTGTATGAATTTTGCTCCCCTATAGTTTAACCCATCTGAGAATTCTTCGTTAGCCCTGATAAAATGCAGCCACTTATTAACCTCACGTACAGAGTAGGCAAAGTTAGCCTGGTTGTGCCGAAGCGTTCATGGGTGTCACCTGGAGGGTAGGGCAGGGTCTTTATAAAGTGTCTTACACAAAACTTGACCGAACCCTTGTCATTTCACTTCAGCAATGTTAAAAGAGTAAAATCTCTGAAGGACAGTGAGCAAAGTATCAACGTCTAAATGATATTTCTCAAAGTAGGGGCCAAGGACGCATATCAGGATCACCTTGAGTCCACATTAAAATGCAAACCTGCTGAATCAGATGCTTAGGAACTGGGGAGGCATCGGCAAGTTTCCCATCTCTTTAGGTATCCTTATGCAAACTGAAGTTCAAGGTCCACTGCCATGAAGGGTACTGTTTTATTTATAATATGTGTGGGAGAATAAAAATGAATACATGAAGTTCTCAAGCAGAAAGATCTTCCTACCAAATAAAATATCTGTGACAAGATGTTCTGCATTTCTGAGGATATCATATTCCATGTAGCTTGTCTCCTTTAACCCTCTGTGGTAATAGACTGTGTCACACTCCACCTTGCAGTTACCCAGTATCTCTGCAGTACTAGGTTGTAACCTCCTTGAAGGCAGGACTCGTGACGTCATCTCTACATCCTTATAGCACCTATTTGATGGAGGGCCCAAGAATATTTGACGATCTGAATTGGGAAAACAATTAGCTAATCAGATGAGATAAAGTATTACAGTTGCTGAACATTTGTATTACTATTAGGTCCAGTGATAAATTATGATAAATGACACTGAAAACAACAGGCATAGTTTCTGCCCACCAGAAAGTAATACAATCAGTTCTCTTGATTTTTTCCTAACATTTTCCTCCTAGCTTAATTCCAGGGCAAACCTCTTCCATCACTTTGCTTTGCATTTATATAACAGTTTCCCTCCAGACTTCAGGGACATTTCCAGGCACACATGGTAATGTTCTTTGGGCATAAGGGAAGTTGGATTAAATATATACTGACTCTTATATATGTATTTATGATTATTTAGGTAACAATAATGATAAAGGATCAGAAAACATATAAAAGATGCTTAATTCATTCTAACCTTGTAATAACAGGTGAGTAGGTGCTGATTTCTATTTCTCATCTCTTATGTGCTAGAAAGTCATGAGATCTCCTACCCTATATCCCCTCAATGAACTCAAAATGTTTTTCCTGTTCCTTGGGTTTGGGGATGGGGGCTGGTGGGGGGAGAAGACTGAAAAGATACTGGGGTTGTGTTTTTTCTGACTTCATCAATCCAAGCCGTACAACTATCTAGTGAATGGCAAGATGGTAGCACCCTTTTATAGGTCACCTGCCTTTGGAGATGTCATCACACAGGGAATTGTTACTTTGTAAATTTCATACTTTTTAGCCACTAACAGTGAAGAATTGCCTTCTTCCCCGACCAGCGACTGAACCCGTGTCCCCTGCATTGGCATGCGGATTCTTAACCACTGCACCACCAGGGAAGTCCTGGAATAATTTTTCATTTTTATTTATACAAATTTATTTTTCCCAGCTTCATAGAGGTATAACTGACGAAAAAAATGGTTTGTATTTAAAATGTACGTGATGATTTGATATATGTATACACTGTGAAATGATTACCACCATGAAGTTAGTTAATCATAGTTACCATTTGTGTGTGTGTCTGTGTGGTGAGAACCCTTAAGATCTACTCTTTTAGCAAATTTCAAGTAGACAATACAGTATTGTTAACTATAGTCACCCTTCTGTACGTTAGAATCCCAGAACTTATTCATCTTATAACTGAAAGTTTGTACCCTTTGACCAACATCTCCCCATTTCCCCCACTCAGGCCCTGGCAACCCCCTTCTACTCTCTGTTTCCGTGAGTTTGACTTTTTCTTAGTGTGGAATAATATTTAATATTCATCTTTGTGGAGTAATATTTTGTTTATCTTTGTGGAACTTTGCACATGAGATTTTGCCCTTCTAAAAACAGGCTTGTAATGTCTCTTTGCTTTCCACTTTCAGATTTATACCTGTGATAGAAAAAAGGGGAAAACAAGTCCGGTGATGAGATGAGGCCACCATGTGTTAAGAGCTTTGACAGCAGAGGGACTAAAATAAGTAGCCGGGTAGTTGAAATATCTCGAAAGCAGCGGATTTCTCTATCATTAAGTATGTGTCCAGGGGTGAGTAGATCGTGTGGAATGGGGCTGGACAGTGAACCTTTAGTTGTGTTGAAACTGACGATTCCTGCTATCACCACCAGAGGATGTTCTAGGCACATTTTTTGTCAGAGCAACTTGACTCAAACAGCCCATCCTTCCAGCAGAGATAGCATAACGGCTCTGAGTATGTGCAAAATCTCAGTGTCAACAGCAGCTCATAAATGGAAAAGAACATGGTATCAGCTTTGTGTTTAGAAAAGTCTGAGGCGTTTAGCTCAGATTTTCTTGAATCATTACCATGATACTGACAAGCAAAGAAGCTCCTGAGAAACCTGTCAGATTTAGTCCTTGACTGCATACGGTTAATGGAGAAAGGAGCCAGGCTACCTACATTACAATTCTTTTTTGAGTTTTGGGCAAGCAGCCATTTTGGTTACTAGAGTTTTTAAAAAAAAATTCTTGTGGTGAGACTAGGGTAGGAAGAGACACAGGGAAGAGAATAAAGGAGATATTTTTAGGGGAATTTTAGTGTAGTGTTCTTTAGGTAAGTAAGGGGAAGGACGGGGAAATATGCCTTACAGTCGCCCCCAAAATAAGCTACAAAATGCTAAAAAGACTAGCAAGAGCACCTGTTGTGGGTAAGAGCTTTAAAAACTGATATCTCAGAGCAAAGTCTGCTATCAAATGTCAAATATCAAAAATGACTTGGAGGTTGCATCTCACGTCAGCTCAGAAGGAGACACAGTTAAGCTGAAAAGCAACCTGTTTTCCATCAGTTTACCTCATTATGTAAATTATATCCTTTTGCACGCCGCCAGAACACTTGAGAATATGTGATATATATTAAAATGGGTAAGTGTAGTATGTTATTAGAGGTAAATCATTGTGTGCATTTGCGTATGTGCGTGTGTGTGTGTATGTGTACACACACTGAAAATCATAACATGTTTTTCAAATTTAAGGGCATGTTTTGTTTTGTTTTTAATTAAGTAATTTATTTATTTTTGGCTGCGTTGGATCTTCATTGCTGCGCATGGGCTTTCTCTAGTTGCGGTGAACAGGGGCTAGTCTTTGTTGCGGTGCGTGAGCTTCTCATTGTGGTGGCTTCTCTTGTTGCGGAGCACGGGCTCTAGGCACGCGGGCTTCAGTAGTTGCAGCACGCGGGCTCAGTAGTTGTGGCTCGTGGGCTCTAGAGCGCAGGCTCAGTAGTTGTGGGGCACGGGCTTAGTTGATCCGCGGCATGTGGGATCTTCCCGGACCAGGACATGAACCCATGTCCCCTGCAGTGGCAGGCAGATTCTCAACCACTGCACCACCAGGGGAGCCCAGGGCATGGGTTTTAATATAATACATATTTTAAAGGCCATTCACCGCTTTTAATAGAAAAGGTGTTTTTTAATTTATTCATTTATTTATTTATGTAAGAACACTTAACATGATATCTACCCTCTTAACAGAGTTTTAAGTGCACAATACAGTGTTACCTGTAGGCACATTATTGCACAACAGATCTTTAGAACTCATTCATCTTGAAAAACTGAAAGTTTATGCCCATTCATTAGCAACTCCCCATATCCCATCCCCCCGACACTGCTACGCACCATTCTACTCTCTGCTTCTATGATTTTAACCACTTTGGATACCGTACATACCTGGAATCATGCAGTGCTTGTCCTTCTGTGCTTATTTCTCTTAGCGTAATGTGCTCAGAGTTCATCCATGTTGCCACATATGGCAGGATTTCCTTCTTTTTTAAGGCTGAAGAGTACTTCATTGTACGTATAGACCACGTTTTCTTTATCTATTCATCCATCGATGAACCTTTAGCTTATTTCCACACCTTGGCTGTAGTGAACAGAGCTGCAATATATTCATTATCATAAGGTTTGATTTATTTGTTAAAAGATTCTCACAGTAAAATAATGAAATAATTGATATAAATCTTAGTGACAGCTACAATTCTTACAGAAAAAACAATTGGCACCTGGACTCTAGGCATGGAATCTAGCAGGCAGGTGACTTTGTGTACAAGTTGAGGTCATGGCTGCAGTCCCCTGGGACTTCAAGGGAATCACAAATGCCTTCCTCCTGGAAACGCTGGGGGTCAGTGTAACAATCTAGTGTCTGGGGTTCCACTGCCACACTAGTTACCTCCTGCCCATCTGTCTATTATGTGAACATGGGTCATCCAGACAACGGGGGGCTGTAGTAGCTCACAGGATTACTGTGAAAATGAAAGAAACTAACAAATGTAATGTGAGTAACGAATGCCTGGCCCATAATAGGCATTGAATAAATACCAATTATTATTATTTCATTATTTCTGTCTCTTGTTAGCCATAGCTGTACCTGAAAAAGACCACATTCAGAGCCAAGCTCCATTGTGTTTGGAAGGAAAGCAGAAACTCTCATCTTCAGAAACTTTGAAGAATTACCTGAGTTAATTGGAAAGAAAGTCCCATGAGAGGCCCTTCTGGTTTCCTTCCTAGAGCACATCTCACCAGAATCACTGATTGTATCACTTAATTGTTACCACCATGATGATCCTGGATTGGCTGATTTTTATCAAAGGGGTATTAACACCCCTTCATCAAAGGTGATATTAACAGCAGTAAACCTTGGTTCATTGGGTCTAGTGAGAGCACCCAAGACAATGAAACAGGCTTGCCTGGGATCACCTAGGAGGTGCTGGTTTCAGAAAAACAAGTGCCAAACAACAGAGTGCTTGACGGGAGTGCAGGGAGGGGTCAAATGGAAGAGAGAGAGAAAAAAACCCCCCCAAAACAAAAAAACTTCCCCTCTGCCCAGTGTGAGTCTGGCAATGATCTAGATTATGGTGTTGATATTTACTATTATTATACAACTCAGTTCTCTAAAAACATATTTTAAAAGCCATCAAGGGAAAATATCTGTACTTTGTCACTACTTATCAGAAACAAATGTGTTTATCAAGACTTTCACTTCACATGCCTCTTCAATTTATTTCCTAAAATTATGCTAGTTACATAAAATTCACTGTAAACATGAGTTGCTGGATTTTACCAGAACTCTACGTGAGGGTCAAGTTTCCAATAAAAATGCTATGGTAAAAAAGGATTTGGGTCTCGAATTAAGGACAGACATTACTGTAAGTGTATTTTGGTAGGAAGTCAAAATTTTTTAAAATTAATTAATTAATTAATTAATTTTTGGCTGCGTTGGGTCTTCATTGCTGCATGCGGGCTTTCTATAGTGTGGCTAGTGGGGCTACTCTTCGTTGTGGTGCACGGGCTTCTCATTGTGGTGGCTTCTTTTGTTGCGGAGCACGGTCCCTAGGCAAACGGGCTTCAGTAGTTGTGGTTTCACGGGCTCAGTAGTTGTGGCTCACGGGCTCTAGAGCACAGGCTCAGTAGTTGTGGCGCACGGGCTTAGTTGCTCTTCGGCATGTGGGATCTTCCTGGACCAGGGATTGAACCCATGTCCTCTGCATTGGCAGGCGTATTCTTAACAACTGAGCCGCCAGGGAAGTCCCAGCAAGTTCAATTTATAAGACAATTTTTTTTTAACATAAACACATACATTTGAAAGGAATTTGGTACCTGACTTCTTGATTTATGGATGTATTGATACAACGAGTAACTTCAATTCGCCTTCTCCTTAGTTCAGCATTTCTCTGTAACTTCCTTTACTGTCTCTTCATTCTCATTTCCAAATCTAAATATTCTTCTTTGACAAGCCCCATGTTCTTATTTCTATTGCCTCCTCTTTTCTTGACTGGTTGGTTCTCTCTCTTCTCTATCTGCGTTTTCTCCCTCTTTATTGGTTTCTTTACCTCAGCCATCAATTAGTCTCAAGCTTACCCTCCTAATGTCCTAGAATGCCTTCCACAGATCTTATGACCTCCTAGTTTTATCCTTGCAGTCACCCTGCAACATAAGGACAAAGTAATAAACATGAGCCTACACTTCAGAACCACAGAGCACAAGGGTCCGAAACGGGCAAGATAGTCTCTACCTCAAGAAGCATAGAGTCTGGTAGTGTGAGACAGACGTGTAAATGCACTCTGGGGTCACTGAGACCTGTGAGAGTAAGTTGTCTGAAAGGACTCATTGTATTCCGGGAGTCAGGGGAGGTGAGATTTGAATGCCTCCTAAAAGATGAGCTGGTATTAGCCAATTGGATAGTGGTGGCAACAAAGAGGACTTTCCACGTCAAGGTACAAGTAGGACGTAAGTTGAAAAGAGCATAAAGCAACAGGCGTGTAGAGAAAACCACAAGTGATTCTGTGTCACTGGAGTGTAATGCACAAGGGACGGTGCTTGGTAAGAAATCAGGTTGAGCTACGATCGACGGATCTCTTTTTCCAGGCATCTTATGGATCTTCAAGAGGATTCCAATCTCAGCTATTGCCTTTGCATTTTCCCGTCTGGGGATATATTGCCTAGGCAGACTTTATATAAGATGGGCTTTTCACTAAATCCCCCTTTCCCAATATGAGCTTTGGATTCTGTACTCTTTATATGACAGTCTGATAATCAGGGAGTGTTAATGTGTGACTAGTTTCCAGGTTGGGGACTGTCAAATGCCCACTAGTACCGTTCTCCGTGCCTTTAGTAATGGCACTGTAGATGCATGGCCATCCGTGAGAGACCCTTATCCCAGCCTCTCCTGCAGGTTGGTGTGTTCTTTGGGACTAAGTTCTTTCTGCACAGTGGGGTATAAGCAGAAGTGATGCTGCCATATATGCAGTTCATCTCTCTAAAAAGGGGTGTGTGCACACATCTCTGGCCTTTCCCACTGGTTGGGTGATGGGAAGACCTGGAGCAGCTATTCTGCACCAGAAATGGAAGCTGTGTGCTGACCATGGCAGGGGCACCCAACCTGTCTGTACCACACTTCCCTGGCCTGTTACATGAGAGGGAAATGAAGTTCAGTTTAAGCCATGTTTGGCTCTCTGTTATAGCTAGGTAGCCTGTTTTGTAACATATAATCATGAGGTACTCTAACGGGTTTTAAAGCATTGACTTATGATAATATAAATGACTTAGGAATGTTCAGGAAAGAATGTCTCAATTTAAAGCAATTGTCCCAACGTTGGGTACCCCAGATACACGGGTATTTGACAGGACAGGTCTACGCAGGTAACTGGGGTCCTGTAACACTATCTCAAAAATAGCAAACCCAATCTGAGAGACATCTTACAGAATAACTGCGTGTATACTTCAAATATATCAAGGGCAATAAACACAGAGCAAGGCTCAGGAACTATTTCAGATTAAAGGAAATGAGACAATTAAATGCAATGTATGGTCATGGACAAGGGAAAAAGAGCTGTAGGGGCCATTATTGGAACTATTGGTAAAGTTTGAACATGGACTGTCCATTAGACAAATCAATTCTAATAATCTTCATCTTGATAACTGTGTTGTAGTTATATAAGAAAATATCTTTGTTCTTAGAAAAAACAGTGAAGATTTAAGTTTAAAGCATCATGATGTGTACAACGTACTCAAATCGTTCAGAAGAAATATGCACGCATATATATGTATACAACACCCATGAATACTACTGGGAGAGAGGGAGAGAGAGAGGGAATGATAAAGCAAATGGATAAAACAAATGTAAACAATTGGAGAGTTAAGGTGGTAAAGTGTAGACTAAACACCAGCAACTTTTCTGTAAGTTTATTATTATTTTTTAATATATATGTGTCTTTAAAAAATATTTTATTGAATTAATTAATTTATTTGGCTGCACCGGGTCTTAGTTGCGGCCTCTGGGATCTAGTTCCCTGACCAGGGATCGAACCCAGGCCCCCTGCATTGGGAGCACAGAGTTTTAGCCACTGGACCACCAGGGAAGTCCCTCTATAAGTTTAAATTTAGGTCAAAATGAAAAATTATAATGAAAAAGAGATGAGTATAATTTTCTCCTCCTCAGTCATCAACAATAACATCAACAGTCACATACTTGTATTTGAATATTGCCTGCCAATTAAATTTTTGCTGTTGGCAAAACTTGGCCGGGTGCTCAAGCATGTGACCCTACATTTTGGGCCCATTTCCAATGCTCCAAATTTTCCTTGAAGCAAATTTGTCAAAATAATTGTGGAATAAACTCCCATTTTAGAAGTTGTCAAAACAGACCCACTCTCCATCTTTTATAGAACAGATGTGGACTTTGGGTTTGCATAGCAGGTGGAATTAGAGGCTGATACTAAGCATGGACTAAAATTCAGTTAGTGTGTTTTGGTGATGTGTATATTTCCCAAATTTAGGGACATGCTCCAAAATAGATGCCTGTACATTTCCACTTCAAAAATACTGAAAGTGAGGTGGTGTCAGAGATGTGCATTAAGGTCATCTTTATACCAGTAAAGCTACTCTAAGTCAGAAACATCCTGTGATCCAGTAATGTTATCTTCCACTTATTGATGAAAAGAGACAACACAGATGCATTCACAGACCAAACACCTCAGCCATTACTTCTTAGGTCATCAGTAAGTCCCGAAAGATTCTTAGATTACTTAGACAGTGGATTTTGGGTCGCAGCTTGCCTAATTTTCTCCAGACCCTGGTTAGAAATTCATTCATTCATTCAACAAGCATTTTTAAGCACTGCCAACTGCCAGCCACTGAGTTAAGTATTGAAATGACACAGTTTGCCCTTCTAGTGCTTATAATCTAGAGAGAATGAGGGAGGTAGTATTAGTTGAGAACCTTAGTCCTATATGAATTCATTTGTGTTGTGTCTTGCCATCTTCTTTTCATTTTCTAGCATTTCCTCATAAGATGCATACGTTCCTCTTATATGCGTAATATAAATTTTGTTTACAAAAGTAGTGTATGGAAATCACATTTCCAACTACAGTTAAAGTTAACTTTCAATGCACATGGGAGAGATGTTGGTTGAAGGGTACAAATTTCCATTTAGAAGATTAATAAATTCTGGGTATCTAATGCACAGCATTGTGAACGTAGTTAAGAATACTGTATTATGTACTTGACTGTTGCTAAGAGAATAGATCTTAAATGTGCCCACCATAAAAAGAAATGGTAATTTTATCATTGATGGAGATGTTGGCTAAGGCTACCGTGGTCATTGTACTGCAGTAGGTAAGTCTGTGAAATCAACACATCGTACGTTGTGTTGACATATAACACACAAGTTTATATGTCAGTTATATCTCAAGAAAGCTGGGGAAAAAGTTAAATGCGTGCAGTAACTTTATGACAACTCAAATAAATATAAACTTAGTTTTACTTTCTGGTCAAATATCATGTTAACAGTTCAAAGTGGGATTTTGGAAAACTAATTACTCATCCCTCTTTCCTCGTGGCTTCATGCAAAGAGATTAATATATAGCAAATTTTTAAAAATAATTTGTTTTAATTTATTTTTTTTGGCTGCGTTGGGTCTTCATGCTGCGCATGGGCTTTCTCTAGTTGCGGTGAGCGGGGCTGCTCTTCATTGAGGTGTGCGGTGCATGGGCTTCTCATTGCAGTGGCTTCTGTTGTTGCGGAGCACGGGCTCTAGGCACGCAGGCTCAGTAGTTGTGGCGCACAGGCTTAGTTGCTCCTTGGCATGTGGGATCTTCCTGGACCAGGGGTCAAACCTGTGTCCCCTGCATTGGCAGGCGGATTCTTAACCACTGCGCCACCAGGGAAGTCCCTATATAGCAATTTTAAATAAAATACTAATGTGTTAATAGCTGGTAATCACCCCGTCTGTTCCAACATTGTCCTCTTGTGTAGTATCTGTGCAGGACAACGTGGTTCAGGCTTGAAACTTCTCTTCTAAATCTAGGATAATTAGATCTGGGAAACCTGCTGACCTCTGGGAAGCAGGAATGAAAGGTGACCTCAGATCATGGGTGCTGGCTTCTCCCCCTGGGAAACAAAGCCCAAGAAAGGTCTCATATTTTGCCCAGTAACAACTTCTCTTCATGTGAGGGCAAGAAGCCTAGATAAGGACATTGGGATGAGGCCAGAAGTTCCCTTTTTAACATTCAACACTGTCTTTATTAAAGATTTGTTGGGTGGGTTATAATTCTCTCCACAGCTTTAAGGTCCTTGTGAGCAGAAACCATACCTTAACACATTTTTTATTGTCTCTGCCTAAAGTAATAGAGACATGTTTGCTGATTGATCAAACTTAATGGCTTTATGCTTTAGATGACATTTTTAGAAGGCATTTTGAGATCTCCAGGTGCCTTCAGGATATGATTATAAACATCAGTTTCCATTGTACTGTACATGTACACAAGTCTTGGTTAATAGATATTTCCAGATAAAGTAGCTTCTACAGCACTACAGTGTAGGATATTAATAGTTTTACAGTATCTGTGTCACCATGGAACAATATTATTCAATAGCATAAAGCTACTGAATTAATTACCCCAAAGAAAGTACAGTGCTAGCTGCTTTTAAACTATTTTAATATGAGGTTTATACCACAGGACTGAGCAAAAAGAAAATTATGCCTGTTGAAGAACAACTTTCTGGAGATTGTGTTTGATACAATTAATTTTTTTTCTCTGGAAAAATCTAATCAACCATTAACTTTATAATTACATAGTTATCTGTTCCAAAGATCACACATTTACCAAGAGGCATCCAGAAGGTGTTTTGAAGGTATTTTGTCCATCTATTAGCCAAAAATTCTATCCATTCATGACTATTTAGTAAGCTTTTATGGATATAAATGTAATAAATACTCAACAAATATATAAATATTCAGCAAATATTTATTGAATGGATTCATTGTCCTCCCTTGAAGAACTGGCTTAAAAAGCAAGATTCCACAACTATCTGAGCCTATTTATTCCCTCAACAGCTTTCCAGTTGACCTCAGCATCAATCCATTCATCTCAGTGATGAAAATTTTGGAGAATCAGATTGGACCACACAGACCTGGAACTTCCAACGAATTCTACTCTTGGTCAAAACATTTTCTAGGGCTTCCCTGGTGGCTCAGTGGTTGAGAATCCGCCTGCCGATGCAGGGGACACGGGTTCGTGCCCCGGTCCGGGAAGATCCCACATGCCGCGGAGCGGCTGGGCCCGTGAGCCACGGCCGCTGAGCCTGCGCGTCCGGCGCCTGTGCTCCGCAACGGGAGAGGCCACGACAGTGAGAGGCCCGCGTACCGCAAAAAAAAAAAACAAAACATTTTCTAATAGACTAACATTGTCTTCTGTTCTCTGGTTAACAGAAGGACATCATGGACATATCCATAAGTTAGAAAACATAGTGAGCACATCCATCTTCAGAGCTAAAAACAAAGTGATGTGTAGAGTACTGCAGCGTTGCAAGCTGGTGAATTATGGACAGACCTACAATGGGTTTATTCCTGACTCTAGTTAGAAATTAACTCCCTCCTTAACATATTAGTGTGCATGGGCATATTTGATGCTATTTATTTAACATTCTCTATGATAGCTAAGTAGGGTACAGCAGTGATGAGTCTGCATTCTAGAAATACACCTAAAGTAAGGCAGAGTTTCACTAAATTGTAATTGACTAAATATGTAGTTTCTAGGGTGGTATTTCGTGAACTAGAGTTGCTGGGTTTTTCTTGTTTTTTCAGGTCCAATACACCTCTAAGAACATTTCTTATTTTGTGTTTATAATATGAAGATACTTAAAATAGAACCACGAAAGTAATGTATGGATGTGCTGGATCTTGTAGGTGACCACTTCACGATCGAGCATGGCCATGTACTTTCAGTGTCTGTGATTACATTTGCTTTTGAGACAACATCAATATTTTCACACTGATAGCCTTGCCCCTCTGGGGATGCAAAGCCATATACTTCTAGGCCCCAGATATCTGAATTCGAAAAATATCTTACTCTAGAATAGAGAAGAGGATTCCACAATCCTCTTACATCAGAGAAACCCTATCCACTCCTTACTCTGGTAGGGAAAGGATTAATTAAAAGACGCTTCAACTGTTAATACCATAGATGTTGTGAGATGCTGCTACAGTATTGGGATTAGCTGGATGAGAATGGCTGTTAAGTGTTGTTGAATGAAGTAATCCCATCTGCCACAGAAATCCTGGGAGCCTGTGTTATTGGCTCAGTCACTAGGGATTCTATACATGTCAAAAAGAACTTTGCCATGACAGGGTGACTTGAAGTTACTATGTATGATATAGGGGAACGATGGAATCTGTTATTTGAGTACCAAAAGAAGCTTTTATTTTATATTATTTTATTGTTTGGCCACACCATGCAGCCTGTGGGATCTTAGTTTCCCAACCAGGGATTGAACCCAGGCCACAGCACTGAAAGTGGAGTCCTAACCACTGTACCACCAGGGAACTCCCCAAAAGAAGCTTTTTTTTTTTTTTTTTTAACATCTTTATTGGAGTATAATTGCTTCACAATGGTGTGTTAATTTCTGCTTTACAACAAAGTGAATCAGTTATACACACACACACATCCTCATATCTCCTCCCTCTTGCGTCTCCCTCCCACCCTCCCTATCCCACCCCTCTAGGTGGTCACAAAGCACCGAACTGATCTCCCTGTGCCATGCAGCTGCTTCCCACTAGCTACCTATTTTACATTTGGTAGTGTATATATGTCCATGCCACTCTCTCACTTCGTCCCA